>NC_141042.1:17817500-18055000 GCF_052040795.2 Danio rerio
GTGTCTATTTTTATTATTATTATTTTTTATTTAGATTTTTATTTAAGAAATTTCCACATTTACTTACAGATTTATGATATACTGAGCTTTTTACTTAAATACTGTCTTGATACTCAAGATAATCCATTAAGTATAGAAATAAAAAGAGGAAATAAAGTAAATAAATAACATTCAAGCACTTCAAGGAAATTATGAGGATGTGGTATTATAATACCTTTATAATTAAATGACTTTTTTTGTTTTGAATCAAAGTGAGTAATTTCTTAGCCTATTCTGTTTTACCCAAAATTGTGCTCAAGTTGATTTTCTTTTTTTAAATTTCTTTTGTAGTTGTCTTCACAATTTGTACCAATTACAGTACAAATTGTTTTAAAATGTTTAACTTTACCAGTTTTACATACACTAAACTTGCACAGCTTTATTCATTTCTGTATTATGAAGCTTTTAACTGAGAAATAAGTTTGTACACAGTTTGCATGATTATATACAAAATTCTAGAGAAAATGGTGAAGATGCATTGTGATTAAGAAGTGATAAAGAGATCCCCAAAATGTCATCTGTAAAAGCCTGTAATATTTCAGACAAGCTGTATAGAAGTGTTTTGAAAAATATCCAGTCAAATAATATTTACTGTCATCAGGGCAAAGATAAAATAAATCAGTTATTAGAAATGAGTTATTAAAACTATTATGTTTAGAAATGTGTTGACAAAATCTCTCTGTTAAACAGAAATTGAGGAAAACAATAAACAGGGGCTAAAAATTCAGGGGGGCTTATAATTCTTTCGGAGCGTTCAGATTTCATCTTAAAAAAACTTTATTTGAAGACAAACAAAAGTCTCAAGGGATTGAAACAACATGATGTTCGCTAATTAATAACAGAATTTCCCTTTTTGTTTAAAGTACCCCTTTACTCTGATTTTATCCTGTGTTTGAGAATGTTGTGTTGTGTAACCTGCATTGTGTTTGTCTCAGATGTCGTGGAATGGGAGTGAGCAGCTGGAGCGGGCGATGGAGGAGGTGTTGGATGATGTTGCTGATGGAGCAGGAGCTGAACAGGAGAAGGGATGCACTCAGATCAGACCGCCCAGTCTGGACACAGCTCCACACGGTACATGCTGCTCAAAGACACAACAGCAAATCTTCATCATTGTTATGTCAATTCTTTATGAAAAGCCGACAAAATTATATTGATTTTATGAATCAACCTGACATTGCTTTGACTTTGTTTTCCTCGATATAACGCATTATACAAATAACATGTAATGCATTTTACAAATAAACAAAAAAATTGTAACCTTTAAAAATCAGACAAAATGATATGTTGGGAATATTAATATTTAGTTATAGATGTAAATTAATGCATATATTATACATTTTATATGTTTGTGTAAATTATTAAATATTTTCAGGATACTTTTGCTGGTTCAACTGATTGATCAGCCAGATTTTTTTTATGCTAAACTTGTAATGCATTAATTGATCCATTAATTGATAATACCTATTCATTATATTTATTTTTTTCCTCATTCAAAACAGTGTTTATTTATTTCATTATTCAAAACAGATCTAGAAAAGAAATGTGATCAGTGATGTACACATACACAACAGATGCCATCTGAACCTTGGTCTATTTATCACATCTACTTCCTGTTGGCTATAATCAGGGTCTTTGAAGACTGACTTCCTCTCCACCTTGCTCAAACTTCCTCATTCACTCACCCTTAACAATGGACCCTTAGATAAAACAGGTTGGAACAAAAAAATTACAGTAGATGTCGAAAGAAGAAATGATTACTATCGAAACCCTTTGCTTTACTTCTGAAATCTGATTTAATGAGCTACTTGATTTCCAAAATCTAAAATAAAATGAAGACTCAAAATAACTCGTTTCCAAAATGTTGGGACTCTGTAAAAATGTTAATTAAAAAATAGCAGGCAGTGATAAGCATATTTTATGTAATATTGAACATGGAAAACATACTTTTTAAATCAGGGATGTTAAACTCAGATCTGGAGGGCCGGTGTGCTGCAAAGTTTAGTTCCAACCCCAATCAGACACGCCTGGGCTAGCTAGTTAATCTCTTACAAAGCTTTCTACAAACATCCATTCAGATGTCTTGAGGCAAGTAGGAGCTAAAATCTGCAGGACACCGGCCCTCCAGGACCGCCTTTGGGCACCCCTGGTTTAAGTGATCAAGCACTACGAACAAAGTCAATCAAACTATCTACGATGAATATTTAAAGATGATTTAATATTGAATATTGAAAATGTATACATCAAAACCATGTTTTGTACCAGGCTGTAAACATGTTTTTATCAGCTGTAAAATTGGCCAATTAGCATTGCAGTCAGTGGACATCTGGAGTTTATGGAGCCAGCCCCCAAAGGCAAGTTGATGAATTGCAGTTTCAGTTACTATGTTACTATACTATGTAGTTACTATACTACAATATGAAGTATTGGCTTCACAAGGGAGAGCGTGAGGTTGCCGCTTGGAACAAACACACAAAAAAATGGCAAAAACTTATGTTTATAATGTAACACTATGGGGATTTCCTGAGTTTCTTCTTCGTTGCTGTGTGGAGTTTCCTTGTGAGAGCGCCCTCTGGTCTTTTGGAGGAGATTTACTACTGAGCACACAACCTTGCTTTCCTGACAAGATGTACATGAAAATTGCAGGTTTGTGATTTCATTTAGATTAATTTTCCAGCCTTTGTTAACACTTCATTGTCTGTCGCAACAGAATCCTCAGCAGCACTGCTCGAGAGTCCGACTGTCCCAGAGGAAGAGAGTGTTCAATTCAGTAAACTGTCCTATCTGGGCTGCACCTGGGTGAAGGCTCCACGCAGTGAGACGGAGGCCCAGAAAGCCATGGCTACCTTGAGGGCGGAGAGTGCCATTCCCATTCCCGTCATCCTCCATGTGCCCAACGGCTCCGACGGTTGTGTCCGGTCAGTCATTTGCCAAAAATAATGTATGTAGTCCACAGGTGCTCCATTATTTCATTTATTATTTTATTTATTTATGTAATTAATATTCACTTGATTTACACATTTAAATTACTTGATGCATAAAATAATTTGAACTGACTGCTAGAATATAAAATAAAAAATATGGTGTTATGCATAGTTTAAATTTGAAACATTTTAACCTACAAAATACATTCAAATAAATGTAATTTTAAGGTTTTTAAAACTTTTTAAATATTCATTCATTTTTCTTCTGCTTAGTCTCTTTATTCATCAATGTATAATGTTCTCTTTTTTTGCAAATACATTTATTTGTACAAATGTAATTTATTTAAAATTGAACTTTTATCAGTTTTGTTTCATCGCAAATTATATTTTTTAAATCAGCATAGCAAATTATATCAAATTAGCATTCTATAAATCAGTATTTGTATTTTGATTAGCAGATTTATTTTTATATTCTGGAACACAGATTACACTTGCGTCAGATGCATCTCCAAAAATGTATTTGTTTTGCACTTATCTCCCGAATCCTCAAAGGCTTTCATTTATCTTTCTCACCATTGAGTCAAATCACACTCTACGTCAGAAGTGTAAAATGTGACTTTCTGAAGCCTCGGGATCTTCATGACTGTCAGAAACAGCTGTTGTTTAAGCTGCTTTTAGCTCTTATTTCAGGTTTGTGAATTAGATGTAGCACTTCTGGTTTCTCACCCTGAGTGCTCTCTGTTTTTTCTTTTTCTTTTTTTTTTCTTAGGAACTGTGGTGTAACCTCAGGTTAAACATCTTGCTTTGTCTTTTTCAGTAATCTCAAAAACAGCTCCTGTGAATATTCTAATGGTTCTAAATACTCTTTTGCATTCGAATTTGTTAAAGAATTACATTTAACTATTTCATACAAGTATAAAAAGTACATTTATGTAAATCTCCCAAAAAATAAATTGTACTATAAATTATTTTAAAAAGTACAAAAATGGGATGCTGTGAAAAATATTTATAAGAAACAATGTACTAAACCCATATATTATTCACATTAGAACAGAAAACATACTTAATGTTCAAAATATATGTTGGATGTTTGCTCATGTATACCGGAAAAGCAAGTCTACTACTATAACGTGACTACAGGACATTTCTGTGTGGTAAACGTTTTCCTGCTTCTTGCAGTATCACTACTTTGCTGTCATTGCAACGCTGGTAAAATGATTCCTCTTGACTCATTCACTGTCAGTAAAGTTTTATTGTCAATACAATGTGCTTATTTTATTGACTTCCTTTTTTTTTATTTATCAGTCTTATTTAAGTTAGTGACTTGAATAAAAACAAAACATTATTTAATGTCAAAATACTTACATTAATAAGGGGTTTAGCTTTTTTTTTGGTCAGATGCATCCAAAGTGTTTTTTTTTTTTGCATCACATATACACTACCTGACAAAAGTCTTGTCGTCCATCCCAGTTGTAAATGCAACAATAATAATTTGACTTCCAGTTGATCTGGAAAAGTGGCAGAAGGTAGATTTTACCAATGAATCATCTGTTGAACTGCATCTCAATCATCACAAACACTGTGGAAGACCTATTAAAACCCGTATGGACCCAAGATTTTCAGAGAAATCAGTCCAGTTTAGTGAAGGAAAAATAATGGTTTGGGATTACATTCAGTATGGAGTCATGCGAGAGATGTGAAGAGTGGATGGGCAACATCAACAGCCTGAGGTGTCAAGACATTTGTGCTGCCCATTACATTACAAACCACAGTAGAGGGCAAATTCTTCAGCTGGATAGCGCTCCTTCTCATACTTCAGCCTCCACATCAAAGTTCCTGAAAGCACAGAAGGTCAAGGTGTTCCAGAATTGGCCAGCCCAGTCAACAGACATGAACATTATTCAGCATGCCTGGGGTAAGATGGAGGAGGCATTGAAGATGAATTCAAAAAATCTTATTAATCTCTGGGAGTCATTGCAGAGATGTATGGATGCAGTCCTCCAAGCTCATGGGAGTCATACACAATATTAATTCTTTTTCCACTGCACCGTGACTTTATATTGTATACAGTACATTATTTCTGTTAAGTGACAAGACTTTTGTCTAAGCAAAGTCAGACATTACTGGCCTAATTAGATAATAAAAACCTAAAGCATGATCATGTCTTATTTTGCGAAAAAAGCCTGATCTAGAGGCCTTGGCCTTTCATATAAGCCACTTCTGATCCCAAAGATCAACTAAAAGTCAAGTTATTATTTGTTGTTCTTAAAACTTGGAGAAGCGACAAAGACTTTTGTCAGGGTGTGTGTGTGTGTGTGTGTGTGTGTGTGTGTGTGTGTGTGTGTGTGTGTGTGTGTGTGTGTGTGTGTGTGTGTGTGTGTGTGTGTGTGTGTGTGTGTGTGTGTGTGTGTGTGTGTGTGTGTGTGTGTGTGTGTGTGTGTGTGTGTGTGTGTGTGTGTGTACATACATATATACATCACATTGTAGTAATTTTGGACTGTATGTGCATGCTCGCTTTATGGAGATCCTTGCATAATTGTATTTTGTATGCAAAATAATTGTATACATATAACTCTTTGCTTTATTTATGTGCTATGTTAAGTTAAAAGTAAACCTTTGCATGTACCTGGAAACTCTAGGTTTCACACACAGTTTTAGTTATAGGTCTGTTATGTTTTTAATGATTCCAGGATCGTGGACCAGGCCAGCGGAACAGAAATAGCGTCTTTTCCCATCTATAAGGTGTTGTTTTGCGCACGAGGATGCGAGGGATCTGTTGAGAGTGACTGCTTTTCTTTCACTGAGAGCTACCGCAGCTCTGAGGACTTTCAGATTCACGTCTTTTCCTGCCATATCAAAGAGGCGGTGAGTTTCATCTCTTCATTAAAGTAGTCTTGAAACCCACATTAAACCCAATCTTTCAAACCCTTTTTTTATTTATTTATATTTTTAGGTTAGTCGCATCCTCTATAGCTTCTCGACGGCCTTCAAGCGTTCGGCAAAAGCTGCCACAGAGATGCAAGACTCGCCGTTGCCACTTTCCCCTGACAGCGACGTTTTCACTTTTAGTGTTTCTCTAGAAGTGAGAGAAGATGATGGGAAAGGAAACTTCAGGTCGCTCTTTACTCGCTTCTGAAAAAGCTTGTTTCTGCTTTTGTCTCATGCTTTCAGCACTGTTGCTTTATTTAAATTTCTGGCCAACCAAATGTAAGTGACACTTTTTATTTTTGTATTCTTCTTTTAACTTGTAGTCCAGTTCCCAAAGACAGAGATAAATATTACTTCAAGCTGCGGCAGGGCGTACAGAAGAAAGTGTCTGTGGTTGTCCAGCAGCTAAACAATAAGGAGCTGGTCATAGAGCGGTGGGTTATGAGACGCTGTTTCCAGAGCGACAAATTCACACCTTTTCTCCCTTTTCAGAACTGGATTTTGTGTTATAATGGCTAAACTTAAAAAAACGAATTAAAAAGGTTTAGATTTAAACTATGAATTAGAAACATTGCAAAATTAGCAGGTAACATGTTCTATTTCTATATACAGGGTTCCCATGTTTCTTGAAACTACAGCAATAGCGACCATCAAAATAAAGTGTAATCAATGTGCTTGATATAACATTATTAGTGATTTTAAAAAGTCCTTGAGAGTCCCTGAATTTGGTGTCCACGAAAGACTGGGAACTTTGTATATAATATAAAGTTACATAACCATAAACACACTGACCTACAGTATATGCAGTGTTCAATAAATAGATATCTATGTAGTTAACATTTGAAATGTATCAAAACCTTTTATCAAAGTTGTCTTAAAGCTATTCAACAACACCCATTCTTGTCTTAGGATAATTTTGAATATTTTTTTTGATCCGCATCAAATGTTGACTACTGTTGTCAAAATATGGTTCCTTGTGCAACCACATGATGTCGCTGTAGTTCCAGTGAAGATGCTCTTTCTGTGAAATTGACCCCCATCACAAACACTTAATAATCCTCACAGAAAGCTCTCATAATTTTTTTATTCAGTCATATACATGTGTATATATACTGTATGTACATTAATAATGCACCTAATGTTCCTGTTTGATTTATTAAATATTGCTGTTCTGTCTTATTAATATTACATCTGACACTGTAAAAATATTATACTATATGTACCACTGTCTTTTATTTTGCAGGTGCTTCGGGATGCTGCTCAGTCCTGGTCAGAAAGTGCGCAACAGTGACATGCATCTTCTCGATATGGTCAGACATTTTTTTCTCTCGAGTTTTACCCAGGATTTCTAATTAGAATAACTCCTGGGCTGGATACCATGCACTAATTGCATATACCCTCACTCATTTTAATCACTATTCTGCTGCCGATTTTAGAAACACTTAATGGAAATGTGGACTTTTATTATTCATTAAAAAGCACGATTTCACATTAGGCCTTGAGCTAGTGATGCTGTAACAGTTTTTGCACATCAAGACCGAAAAACAATTAGCAGTTCAATCAAGCGGAGAGTTCACGGAGACAGCTGAATCAAACATCCTACAAGGCTTAATGTTGGGATTTATTTTTGTGCAAGTCTTTTTAATGGTTTCAGCAGCAGTGCTTCTTATTTATAGCTCTCAATAGATTAAACAATCATGGTTAAACCACAAGCCAGCCATTTTTGGAAGAGTTTAGGAGCAAAACTATTTTTTTAGGAATTGTTGGAGATTACTATTTTGCAGTCAAAGTGATCATCCAAACTAATCTTGTGATCAAAATTAAATCTCCAGGCTGATTTGATTAATAATTGTATATTTACCTTTTTTGCATTTGAACATTTGACAAAATAAGCTCATTTAACAAATGGGTGTGGTCAAATATACCCAAAAGCTTATAAATTCTAAACAAAAAGTCTGATTTTCATAAAATAAGGTGAGAACATACATTATATGATTCCATTTTCCATCAGTCCATAGGTGGCGCTATAATGGTTTGGAAGACATAGAAAATGCTTTATGTCCAAGGCAAATGACCTGAAATTGTTAAAATGCTTGCAAGTCACTTGTTTAGCTGATTTTAGGTTTGCAAAAAAAATAAAAAATACTTCAACCTCAGTAATTGCTGCTTGCAGCCCTGTTTAATGCAATTAACTTTGAATCAAATTGCTGAATTTTTTTGATATATTTTGTTCCTTATCTAAAGAAATAACAGCTGTTCCTGTCTTAAAAAAGGTTTATCGATGTGGTAGCAGGTGTTTTTCACATGATTATAATTCATAATCCTAAGCTTTTAATGCTTTTATTTGAAACTCTTGCCATGCAAGGGCTGCAGATGATTTTTGTGTTCTTTCTTGTGTTTTTTTTTCCAATTCATCCTTATTTCTATAGCGCTTTTACGATGTAGATCGTGTCAAAGCAGCTTAACATAGAAGTTCGAGTAAAATGAAAGTGTCAGTCCAGTTTTCTGAGTTGAATTTCAGTTTTTAATTCATTTCAGTGTGGTTTAATTTTTTATTGCTGTAAGTCCAAACACAGAAGAGCAAATCCATCGATGCACAACTCCAAAAGTCCCAAAACCAAGCAAGCCTTTGGCAACAGTGATGTCACTGTCAAATATTAAATGGTTAAATATTAAACTAAAAATTATAGCAAAACTTGTCAAATTAGATAAATGTGATGAGAAAAGATGATTTTTTTTTTTTTTGCCTTTTTAAAAAAAAATAAAGATACAATTTTAGAGGTTGACTTATAAGGAATGTTGATGGTAATATCATGATTCCTTTCTAAATATTTTCCAAATGATGTTAAACAGGGCGGGGAAATTTTTGCAGTATGTCTGATAATATTTTTCTTCTGGAGAAATTATTTGTTTTATTTGTTTTATTTCGGCTAGAGTAAAAGCAATTTAAAATTTTTTTAAAAACCATTTTAAGGTCAAAATTATTAGCCCCTTAAGCTAAATTTTTTCGATAGTCTACAGAACAAATCATCGTTATATAATAACTTCGCTGATTACCCTAACCTGCCTAGTTCACCTAATTAACCTAGATAAGCCTTTAAATGTCACTTTAAGCTGTATAGAAGTGCCTTGAAATATGTCTAGTCAAATATTATTTTCTGTCATCATGACAAAGATAAAATAAATGAGTTATAAAAACTATTATGTTTAGAAATGTGTTGGGGAAATCTCTTTGTTTAACAGAAATTGGGAAAAAAAATAAACACAGGGGCTAATAGTTCTGACTTCAACTGTATGTAATGTAATATTATATGAATTTTGAAAAAACAAACAAAGACAATGTTATGATGTTTGTGTTTGCATATATTAGATAGAATATTCTGTTTTGAAAAATATTGTTTAATTTGATAGTTTTGTGTGGATCTGCTTGTTGCATTTCTATAGTTTCTATTCCACAGAATTATAATTTATTTCAAATTACTACTACAGTATGTATGAATACAAAGTAATGCAACATTTTATAGAATATAAGTATTTATATTTAAATTATTTTAATTCATATAAACATACTAAAAAGTATAACAAATATAAATTGTATTTGATGTAATTTTTCCAGGTAAGTGCTTTTCACTGTAAATTAACAGTTAATAAGCTGCCTGTACATTTTGATGTTATTTTAGAGACTTATTTTTCTATATGTTATTTATTATACATTATATTATTTCAGACTGCTAAAATGTCAATAAAAGTTACTTTGTTAAACTTTAACAAACAACATCAAAATTCAACAGAGCAGAGCTCAACATCCCATAATGCAATTCACAACCGTAAATAAATGGAAAACACAACATTTAAAAACTGTTAATTTACAGATATTTTTTACAGTGTATATGAAATATATTTTTTGTATTTTTTTGTATATGAAAATATATATTAAGACATTTTTTTATTTTATATAGATTTTAATTCTACAAAATTAATATATAAACAAAAAACTTATTCATGCATGTCTGTGTTTGTCATTGTACAGTATGTTTAACTTTTTAATGCTTAATATTAATAATTACTAATAACATTGGTGGATATTTTCAAAATCTAAAATCTAAAATATGTATATTTGATTTTCTATATTTTAATTCTGAACCTTTCTATACATCATTTATGTAAGAGACTGATCATTGCCTGCGTTTGTTTATGTTTAAAGGAGTCTATGGGTAAAAATGCAGATGGGAAGGCTTATGTGATCACAGGCATCTGGAATCCAAACACCCCTGCTTTCCAGCCACTGAACGAGGACACGCCGAAAGGTAAAGAGCTAAGACCTGGTCCTCTGAAACACCAGAACACTCCTGCTCAATTCTTCATCAATTTATAGTTTTCACACTTTGTCTGCTGTCTTATTTTTGTTCTCACATGACTAGAAGTTTTCAGCTGACTTTCTATTCCAGGAGGCTTTTCTTAAAATGTAACATCTATCAATGACAGAAGTACACATTCCATTCATTTTCACATCAGTTTTGAAACAGGTGTAATGTTAACATCATTAATGTATGGTTGTGTGTCTGTTTGTGTGTTTAAGTTTTCTATAAACAAATATATGGTGTCTTAATTTCTAGACTTAATTACAAAATATAAATTCTATACAGCCTTTATTGGAGTTGTAGATTTGAATCAAACATTATACTTTCATACTTCTAAACAAGCATTTTTAAAAAAATATATGATGTATATCTTTTATTATTGGAATTTTATTAACAACATAATGAATTATAGTAAGTTAAATGTACATAAACTTGTTCATTAATTTAAGATGTATGCAGTTAATTCACAAATTATAATCTGAATATAATGTGTTATAATAATTTCTGTTAAACTTGTACACTAATTTTTAATATTATATTTCAATTTTAGCTATTTTCATGTAGTTAATCTTCATATTAAAATAGCTAGAATTTAGGGCTTGGCGATTAGGCCTACAATCATTGCAATAATGAACGATTGCTTTATTTGTTACTTTTTTTTTGCCCTCACAGTTCACTGACAGGTTTTGTAGAGTAAATATGCTCACATATTACAAGTGAGAGATTTTTGAATGAAAGGTGCATAGCTTGATTTTAAAATAAAGGAAACACACTCTATCTACTATCTATGAATATTTATCGAACATCAGCATTAAACAACTGAAATTAAAACTCGCATTGCCTAAATCGAACAGTCTGTTTTTTTTTCATAAATAGTGAAAATAAGTAACTTGCATTTTCGGAAACAAAATAAATAATTTTCAAGGCTTTTCATATTAAAAGTGGAAAATAAGCAGTATCATTTCAAAATAAAATTACTCTTGCATATCCTGTAAATAATTGTTTAAACAGTGTATTTTTTGCATATTCTGTAATCAAATATTTTAATGTAAATAATAATTTTAATGTAATAGAAAATATGCCATCTTAAGACATCTCTAACAGTCATCGTCAATGTAGTGCAAAAGTTAGGCTGAAGAATGGATCTATTGTCCTACTTGACCAGAGATGAGATGTGGCTGCAAAATGGCCATAGAAAGTCAGCCTCAGCCTTTAACAGAGCGGGGCACGTGACTCCACATGCTGTTGGCAAAATTAATTGAAAAAATTCATCCTGGAAATATTTGGTTATAGGTTCTGAATCAGTGTATATTTGTTTAATGGAAATTTTGCCAGAATTTTAGTGAACAAACAAGTTTCTACTGACGAAAACTAAATAAAAATAAAGTGATGATGATGATGACAACTATAATAAAAACATATTGACATTTTTGTTGACTAATAAAAACAAGACTAGAATGTGATTGAAGGGCGTTTTTGGAAAATATCAATCAGAATCAGGTTGTACATTAAACATTATTACATCAGTAACATGATCATGGCATTCATCTTTATGAGGAGTTGTTTTCTTTTAGCTGCAGCTACAGTTTAGCTGGCCTGATCTGACTCGTGCTAGATTCACGTGCGCTGTCAGCGTCTGGTGCGATCGTCATGACAACAGCCATTTACAGCAGGGTGTCAGTGGGGTCTTAAAGTAATAAAAGTTAATAAATAAATTATGAGAAAATTAAGCCCATTAAGAGGTATTAAAAAGTCTTGATACCATTTTTACAAGGTGCAAAATTTTGTTTAAGTGTTGTCCAAAGTGTTTACTCAAAAAAGCATAAACATATTTATTTTCCTTCTAATATTAACAATAGTGTGCTCAATCCATGCGATTGGTTCGGGCCCGCGTGTCTGGCCAAGCTTCTTTGAGTTTGAACAGTGGCTGAAGCATGGGCTGAAAACTACCGCGTAGTTTGTTCTTTGAAGCTTTGTTTCTTTTGTTTTTTGATTTATGTAACTACAATTGTTTATTTACAACTGTTTATTAAGTTAAAGGTTGGATACTGATTAGAACTTGAACTGGTGATAAGGTCTTAAAATATTCTGAGAAGGTCTTTAAAGTCTTAATGTATTGAAATTACCTTTAGGATTTCTGCATATAACCTGTTAGTGTAATCTTTAAGGACGTCTTTCAGTGATTTGATTTTCTTACTTTAAGGATGTAATGATACTGTAGTGTAATAATATCTGCTTATCAGGGAGTTGCAAAACTGCCTTGAAGTGAGGCGCACTTTTATTATTTACGTACATCTTCTCTGTAAAATTCCTCTGTGTGAGTTAACAGAGCTATGGGACTGAGTGCACATTTTACAAGATAACACATTATAATTTGCCAGTCATGTCATTACTCTACCTATTTACTCAGTGCTATACAGCTAAGCGCCATGTACTGTAACACTATCTACATCAGTAAAGCTCGCTATAGACTGACATTGCAATTGCAAAGTGGAGTTAAACTATTTTAAGCTTTAAGCTTTTAAAAATTTAATTACATGAAACTGTTGAACAGACTGGATAAAAAGACTAATTTACCATGTTAAAATAAAGGGCAGGCTAAATAATTTTAAAGTCCTACATTTTCAGTAGTCTACTGTTCTTGCAGACACATAATTTTACATTTTGCTTATATTTAATCGTAATAGTTATATTAGTTGCTTAAATTTTAGGCCTTAGAAAGTCTTAAATTCACGGAAATTTGGTGTTGTAGGTCTTAAATCATTTTTAACGGGTCTTAATTTTGTTTTGCTGAAGTAAAGCTTCTCAATCGGGCTGACATCCATCCAATCACCACCAATCCATTTCAATAAAACTTTTTTTTTTTTTTATATTCAAGTTTATTTTGAGGAGATACAATTCACAACCGCTATTAGACTTTTTTTTACAGCAAATTCAAAACAAAATAAAAAACAATTATATGATTCCTCATGGTTATCCCTGTAATAAAATGATAAAAAATGAAGAGTCTAAAAATTTTAAGTGTTTTAAAGGGGTCTTAAAAGGTCTTAAATTTGACTGGATGAAACTTGCATGAACCCTGATAATAACATATTTAAAATTCACCTGCATTTTGAGTGTTTTTCATTTAGCATCTGTATAATTGAGGACATAAAAACGTTGAGTTTAAGTATAAATAAAAAAACTAAATAGCAGGATTTATGAGTGGTCCAACTTGGAACAGTAATGGCCTCTTTATTCAATGACTCAAATTACTAGAGTAGCAGTAATCCTCATTGTATGTGTATTGTTGATTTGGTTTGAGGCCAAACCAGAAGCAGCGCAACTCAAAACTGCAGCTTAATGCTCTGTTGTCAAATTATGTGGAGTTTACCTAAAAATTTAATTCTGGTCTGCTAGATTCAGATAACTAAATAGCGTTTAATTCTGTGACCTGAGTCAACCCGAGGTTTTCATTTCAAGTCCACGCTTTTTTTCACTCTCTGTTTTGGTGGTTTTGTGTGCGTTTGTAAGTCCCACCACCGGTTATTTACCACTCCGTCTTTTCCACCGCAACCTTTTCTGACCCGACTCTATCGTAATTGGAATCTATTTTCAGCCAGTCCCTCATAAATCTGCAACTATTGTCGCCCTTGTTTCCTGTTAATTGAAATAATAAAACCGCCTTAGTAGAAAACAGGCTGGATTTCACTGATTTGTGGTGCGTTTCACTCAGCACTCTGCTTTTGTTCATAATTACAGGGCTCACCTGAAAGAGAATAATGCTAAATTATTCCTCAGATTTAATAAAAAGGATGAATTTTAGCAAATAACACTCTTTTTGACCTTTAGTTTCAGTGTAAATGATGCAACCTTTCATTTAAAGATCGTTTTACTCAGAGGAAGTCTATAAAATGTTGCTGCCATGTTTTTAGCACATCGTTAGCATGCATTTAGTGCTTACATGTTATGTGGCTAACTGGTCATGCTTTTTGCTAGCAACCTTTAGGACCATCAGCATGTTGCTAGAAAGATTAAGCTAAGCATATGTATATTTCTAGTGTGAGTTAACACATCGCTAGCATCTTTAACATGTTGGTAATATGTTTTAGCATTAGCAAGTTGTCATGATTTGACCGATCAGAGTGATAATTGATTGCCTTTTAGCATTTTGAGCAATTTTGCTAACACAGTTAAAGACAATAACAAAAATGTAATATGCCACTGACATGATTTAACACATTGTTAGCATATATGGTGCTAGCATGCTTCAAGCTCAATTGAACAAATAGCTAACGTTCTAATAAACTGACAAGACATACATGTTTTTAGTAAGATGTAGTACACTGCTAGCAGTTTTATTAGCATGATTTAACATTGTTGACATCTTTAATGTTGTTAGGATGACACTGTAAAAATTGTTAATAAGTTGCTGCAATATATGTTGTTAGCATGATTTAACATGTCACTAACATCTTTTAGGGATTTGTTAGCTTGCGTTACAGTGAATGTATTAACATGTGCAGGCATAGCATGTTGTTAGCATGTTTGGTCAACATTGCTAGCAAGATTTACCTCAGCATTTGCATGTTAACATTAGCATGATTTAACACATTGCTTGCATCTTTAACCTGATTTTAGCACATATCTTTAGCATTATGGCACATTAATATTGGGTTTATTCGCAGTCCTATCATACTGTTATCTTTAAAATAGCAGTTTTATCATGCTACACTTAAGATGTGTCAAGCACGTAGGTACACCCCTGCAGTGCATCATGGGAGTGGGCAGAGCTAAAAGCTCATTTGCTGAAATTTGGCTTCAAAATGAGCATATAGCTTCGTTTAACAACCTCTGAGCTCACAGCAGGTTTGACTTTAATGGTTTATAAATTAAAAATCACTTTCCCTGTGGTGAAAATGAATGGATTTTTAACTTCAGGATCCCAACTGTTGCACTCTATTACTGTTTAATGTTTTTCCTGTGTGCATTAAGCTTTTATAGTCTTGTGAACAGTGAGTTTTTCTCCTCCTTCAGATAAGCAGGTCTACATGACGGTGGCTGTGGATCTGGTGGTGACCGAGGTCGTTGAACCGGTTCGGTTCCTCATGGAGGCTCTAGTGCGGGTCTATCCAGCCAATGAGAGGTTCTGGTATTTCAGCAGGAAGGCCTTCTGTGAAACCTTTTACCTCAAGCTCAAACAGGTATATTCCCAAACCAAAACAACACTTACAAATTATTCAGAGATACACATACAGTGAGGTCTGAACCGACAATGCGAGCTGTATCAGTATGCTTGAATGATTTGGGGAATTTCATGATTCTGCTGAAGATGTATTTCACAGTAAAATCTAACAAACTAAATCAGTTAAAGTGGTAATGCTAATAGAAATGAGGCCTGGGTAAAAGTTATTTACAGCAGTAAATATTGAACATATCATGTTTTTTTTTTCCTGGGAATAATATTTATAAAGGAGCTGTTGATATAGAATTGAACCAGATTTTGGTAAAAACCCAAACAATACAAACATAAAAATTAAACAAAACAAAAGTCTGTAAAAATAGTTGTATGTAATAACAATGAAATGACACTAGGAAAAGGTACTGAACTACTGAAATGTATTTAATACTTTATATAAAATGCTTTTTTTTAAAGATGGCAACTGAAAGACGCTTCTCATATGGAGAATGAAGTCTCATGCATTGCTCAGGAGCACTTTTTGTGTAAAAATCTTGATGGTTCTGTGGGTCTCGTCCATCAAATCTGATCTTTATTTTGTATTTTCTACTGGATTCAAGTCAGGTGATTGGCTGGGCCATTCCACAGCTTTATTTTCTTTCTCTGAAAACATATGTGCATATGTACTATATATGCATGTTTAAAAATTAATATTATAATATGCTGTTAATTTATACTCAAATATTGTCATGAAATATAAAGTTTTTGATAATATGTATATTGTGTTAGTAGAGTTTTATCAAATACTAGAATATTAATTGCTAATGAATTATTATTAATATTAGTTATTATTTAATTGTAGAAATTCAAAATAACAACTCTATTATAAATAAATACTGTGAAATCGTCCTTGCTTACAAAATTCTCAAATCATACAAGTCAAAATTGTATGTTTTAAAACTAGGGCTCCATCTGCAGTATATACTAGATGACATAAAAAGCTCTTTTGTAAAGAATTTGTTATCTAGATCAGGGGTGCCCAAGCCTTTTCTTATGAAGAGCCAAAAACCAAACGTGAACCAAACTAGTACAATCTAATGTACAATTACATGTTCTTCAATATATAAATTATTTTTTTTATTAAAGAGGCAAAAGGTATTAAAGAGGCAAAAGGTGTCTAAATGCTGTAAACTCCTCAAATTCTCACTGTCAAAAAGGATTAAAAATACAAATGATAGACAATTATGGTTAAACTCTGCAGTGACTCCTCAAACTTCATGTTTTGAATTGTCCAATCGACTATAATCCCAATTTACCATCAATGCTAAAACGATATATTGTGCAGCCCTATTTAAAACTATATTATCTATTTGGTCTTTAAATAAAGGAATATTCATCTAATGTGTTTGTGTATATATAAAATAAACATAAATATTGTATCTAAACAAATTATTTTTAAAAAAATACACCGGTAAAATCATTTGCTTAATCGTCATCACCCTCTTTTGTAGCCACCAGTTTTTGTCTGCACGTTAGCAGCTACACAAACCTGGAGGAAGGAAGTGTGCTTTGGTGAAGGGTGAACAGGAGCAGTAACTCCTGGAAGCTGTGAAGCGGCAAATGGAGGTTTTGTATAATTCGTGGCTTAATAAGAGGCCCGGCGCTCATTATCATGCTCAAGTAATTAGAGCTTGCAGCCTCCATCTCTGCCTGATTGCCTCCACAGTTATCTTATCGCGGAGAGAAAGAATGCCTGCGCTGTAGTTAAAAGCTAATTAAAAGATAATATTATGGCGTTAGCGATAGACCCAGCCCATTCTCTGCGTTATTTTATTATTTCCTATTTGTTTACGCTGCTCATTAGGCATGAGGAATTAGCGTGTAATTATGGCGGCTGTAAACATCATTCTTCGCCTGTAGTACAGTTGTGAATATGGAGACGGCGGTTTAACATGAGAGGTAGAAATGTTTTTTTTGTTGGTTTTGTAGGTGTCGTCGCTCTCACTGCTTGTTTAATTTTTTTCCCCGCGCGTGTAATTATGCATTTGCTATTTTCCCTGAAGCTGTAGCGAAGGTGAAGCTACCTTTGAATGCTGTGCTCTTTAAGGAACAGCCCTTCTCAATATGTCATATTCATATTTACATTAGCCAGTTTTTGTTATGTATCATGATTTACAGTTGAAGGCAAAATTATTATTGTTTACTCTTTTTCAAATATCTCATAATGTTGGAGCACATCTGATCATTACTGGAAGCTGATTCCAGCAGCAAGGGGTATGGTAGCTGAAGGCGGATTCACCCTGCTTTGACTGAACTCTTGGAATTTCTAGTTTATTTGATCCTAAAGATCTGAGTGATCTGTTGGGTTTGTATTCAGTGAGCATATTTGTAATTTATTGAGGTCCTAGGCCATTTAGTGATTTATATGGTGCATATGGTAATGCATTTTATTTTAATGTGTAATGTTACATTTTATGCATACGATATATATTCATAATAATTGTATTACCAATATGTAATTGTTTTTGTAATATTTATTTACCCATATGTAATTATTACCAATATTTAATTATTTTTATAATATTTTTGAGTAAATGTATGTATGTGTTTGTGATATATATATTTTTTTCATTTAATTAGTAAAAAAAACTTTCACTTGATCCTAATTATATTAATATTTATGTAAATATACATCGAAATATCCATTGTAGTGTTAATGTCATTTAAAATATTTATGTATTACTAATATAAAATATTAATAAATAAGGACATTTTAGTTTAGTATTTTAGTATATATATATATATATATATATATATATATATATATATATATATATAATAAAATGATAAATAATTAAATATTAGTTTTACATATACATTATTTAGACTTACTTTAAATACAGTAATATTTACTTCTATAATTTTGTACATATGAACAAAGTTGCAACTTAACGCTTATTATTAAATATATAATCTTGATTATTTATATGCATTTGTTTTTGTATGAATTAATGTAACAATCTGATAACTGACATTGCCAATTAAAAACAAATATATTATGTATTTGTTTATTAATTATCATTAGAATATATTCACAACAATACAAATACTAAATTAACAAAATAAACTTATAACTCCAGAACAAATTATAAATGTATATAATCATACATAAACTTGTAATACTTTTACTACTTTATATTATTATTTTATATTCATGTGTACTAATCGAAGTAATATTTATACAGTTGTTTTTTATTTTTATTTTGCACAAATCTATTTGTCCCACTAAATTTGTAAAAAACAAACATTTTTTTGTCATCCACTGAATGCTTTAAATTCTAGAGAGTAATTTGTATGTTTAATCTGTTTTTTTCTTTTATCCATTTATGTTTTACATTTTATACAGAGTTCAGTCTATATTAGCATATTTTGTTGTCTTTTCACTGCGTTCTGTGTTCTCAGACTTTTGCTGGATCTATTTGTTTGATGTTTAATCATGCTGTTGTATGTTTTAGGGCTCAGTGAAGGGCAGTCAGGACGATATGATGTATGAAGTGGTGAGTCTGGAGAAGCACTCAGAGTGTGGGTCTCAAGCTCGTGGCCGTCTGCAGTCCCCCACTGAGGAAGAGGAGCCAGAGGAAGGTACGCCTTATCCAAGTGCTTTTCTGTGTTTTGTGTTTGCTGCCATTTTGAGCTGAACTTCTTTAATGGAATCGTATCCTACACTTTTTTTGGTCACTTTTTTTTTCTGAGGTCCAGTTATAATATGCCACAGGTTTTTTTTTTATTATTTATTTGACCATTTTCACATTGTGTCTCAGCTCCATGAAATACAATATACGATATAGGCTTTTTACCGCTGTATCTTTAAGACTTTAATTTGAAGATGAGCTTTGATTTTACATGATACCATCAAGTGACAAGTAGCAGGTTAATATTGGAAGATTCATCCACAAATATGGAGATATATACACTTGAAGTCAGCATTATAAGTCCCCTGTATATATTTCCCCCCCAATTTGTGTTTAAGGGTAAGATTCGTTACAACACATTTCTAAACATAGTTTTAATAACTCTTTTCTAACTGATTTCTGTTGTCTTTGTCATGATGACAGTACATAATATTTTACTAGATATTTTTCAAGACACTAGTATTCAGTTGAATGAATGCTGGAAGTGCACCGCAAGTCACATGACCAACTGACTGATCAGCTTCAGCTTGAATGCAATATACACAATTAGGTACGACTAATTATCCCGGACAAACACCGAACACCCACCCACAGCAGTGCTTTGTAATTTTCTCTATAAATAAAACTTGTATCAGAGCGACAGCAATGTTTTGTCATCCTCTGAAAACCCCCGGTCCGCAGTAAAATTATTGAACGTTGACCGGTCCGCGGTGATAAAAAGGTTGTTGACCACTCCTGTAGACGATCATAAAAATATATTGCTTAAGGGGGCTAATAATATTGACCTTAAAATAGTTTTTTAAAAATTCTAAACTGCTTTTATTCTAGCCAAATTAAAATAAAAAAGACTATGATAGGAAATACTGTGAAATAAACCCTTGCTCTGTTAAGCATTAATTAGAAAAAAAAATCACAGATAATAATAATAAAAAAATAAAATAAATAAAATAAAATAAAATAAAATAAAAAATAAAATAAAACAAATAAAATAAAAATAAAAAATGGAAAAGTCCATCATACAATCACTTGCCCAGTTACTCTACTTTGCCTAATGAACTTCATTCACCTAGTTAAGACTGTACTATAAGCTGAATACTAGTATCTTGAAAAATATCTTGTAAAATTTTCTGTTCTTTCATCATGACAAAGATAAAATAAATCAATTATTAGAAATGAGTTATTAAAACTATGTTTAGAAATGTGTTAAAGAAAAATCTTCTCTCCGTAAGACAGAAAGTGGGGAAGAAATACAGAGGGGGCTAATAATTCTGACTTCAACTGTATATATTCATCCATCCAGAACCTTGAAATTCTAAATGATTCAATGTCCATGTGAGTTTGCAGACATGCGGATGTAGAAAGAACAGATTGCCTTGGCAGTGAAGCTGTCGCAGGACCATTTGTTTTTATGTTTTTGTTTTTTTTTTGCTGTAGATGTCAATGCTTGCACATCAAGTGAATCAGATCATCTGTCCAGTTTTTTTTCCGAAATTTTACATGATCAAAATTCACTCCCGTTGCATTTCCCCGCCTGTGGTTTGGCAGCACAAATCCATCGCAAGCTTTAATTTAGTCTCGGCCCGTAGCTCCAGGTGAAGTGTATGAGCCGTCTGTCTTTTTCTCGAAGCGGAGACGGCCTGTGTTTTTGACAGGGTGCCACTAGCCGGAGATGTGAAACCCTGGCGGCTTTCAAGTGCTTATCAGCGCCTGCTTTAGAAGAATGGATTCCAATTTGGTTAAGTGGTGTCGGCTCTCGGGCTCCATGTGCCGTCTGACCAGCTGGAACTGGATGTTTGGTTTTGTTTTCTTTTTTTTTTATAGTTCTGCTCAGCTGATTCTTCCACACAGCATGGAATAATATAGCAAGTAGAATGTTAAATATCACTTAATGCTCTATTCTGCACTGTCTACCAACTAGTGTCTATGAGCGATGCATTGCACTAACTCTTAGCACAACATTTTGCAAGTCTATTTATTTTTTTGACCGTTTTTGTTTTGTCAGCTTAAATTCAGATAACCCTGGAGATTTTTCCTTCTGTCAACTCTCTTATTTGATTCATCAATAATATTGAAATGAATGCAGTTTTACAACTTTATGGAGAAAAAAAAAACATTTGCCAACAAAACCTTTAATCTCCTAAAACAAAGCTAGATTAAATGCAATTAAATACCTTTTCTAAAACTCATTTGGCCTAATATATAGCTAACAATGGGTTGCTTTCAACTACGTAGTTCTGGTGACGAGTGAATTTCAGATAAATAAATAAATAAATAAATAAACAGGATAAGTTAATAAATAAAAAGGAAGCAGAGGAAAGTGTATTTTTTTGATTTCTACCATATTTCAAAGGAGATATAAATATAAAACAACCACATATGCTGGGCATGATCATTATATCATGAAGAGGGCCGAGTTTTCTACTAAACTAAAATACATTTGCCTGTCATCTAGGCGGTACATACTGTATAATTAGGCTAAATTAATTGTTTCTTCGGTGCACCGTGATGCAGACGCGGACAATAAGGTATCGGTTCAGTAATAATCATAACCGGTTATTATGTACTGACGTCATTTATCTCCTATGCGCCCTGTCGCGAGGGAGGTGAGCGCGAGTATTTACAACACTCAGTCAACTCAGGGCCGGTCCGTGGCATAGGCACCATAGGTAAATGCTAAGGGTGCTGTATATCCAGGGGGCACCAGAAAGGAGCGCAGTTCAGTTGGTTTTGTTTTCAGTATTCCTGACACAATTAGTTATAGACGGCAATAACTCAACCTCTTACCCTAAAAAGATCTAAAGTGTGTTTCCTACAAAAAGACAAAGCTGATTATGTTTCACAGCTGTCTTTCTTTTTTTTCCGCTCGACATTACGAGCACTGCTCCGTTTAAGCCCTCGCAATATGTGTTTAGCTGGGAGAGCTTGCGCTGAGAGGAGCTCTCAGTAAGGGACCGTCGGAAAAGTGCTTCTTTTTTTTAGTTTTTCTGCTCCGCTCAGTGCGAGCTCTCCCTGTTGCGAGGGCTTAAGTGTGTGTGCGCGCGCGTGTGTGTGTGTGTTTCTTTGGTGCTGTCTATGTTTGTGTATGTGTTTGAATGAGAGACAGTGTGGTACTGTGTGTCTGTGTTTATACAGACAGCTTGTTATAGCCTCCCCCCTAAAATATAACACTCTATATGAAAAGCATTGTCAATGCACTGTGATGCACCGAGAAATCGAATTGAACTGAATCGAAGGCATGATAATCGTAACCGAACCGTGAGACCAGTATAGGTTCACACCTCTATCTTTAAATATCTAAAGCAAAGCTAATAAAAAAAGATTGTCAAATTGTACATTTATTATCTTTTATGACTGAGAAAAACTATGGAAGCATATGAGAAGGAAAATAATTTTTTTATTAATTTCATTGAATGATTATCTAACTGGTCATAACGAGAATGCATTTTAAAGCCACTTTAGCTCAACATTCATCACATTGTTGATTGAAATTGGATTTAAGAAGGTGAAAATTCATTTAACGCATCGTTGCTATACCTTTGGCTAAGAATGCATTTTGAAATTTTCTATGACATTGAAAGTTTATTTTAGTACTATTTCTACTTGTATGTTACACACGTTAAATCAATGTCAATTTATAATAACTTATAGAGCCTTTCAATTTGTATGTAATTGAGATGACAAAAGAAAACCTTTGCTGGAAATGGTAAATGTAAATTATATCTTTTAATTTTGTACCAGATTCTACATATGTCACAGAGAATGCAAATTTAAATAAAAAATTACATTTACATTTTACGTAGTGCATTGCAGTTTTGCATATTACATTTAGGCCTGTCACAATAATCAATATATTGACTTATCGCACAACACATAGACATGATCTCAATCATTTTTGGTGTTGCAATATATATCGCCTGTACATAAAAACCAATTCTAGCAATGTTTTAGCTGATTATGCAACCTCTTTGTCTCTATTAGATGTGTCAGTGTCAATGTGGTTAAAAAACACTGTAGTATTTACTATAAATTACTATAGTATTTTTTCATGTGGGTGTCTGACAACTGAAAATAGATCTGATAGCAGATATCATGCCTCTTAAACTTTTTATCTTGCACTTTTTGTGTTATCATTTATTGTTATTCATTTAGAATATGCGTTTTACATTCTGATTCCAATGTCTAATAATTAAATAGTTTAAATGACTATAATTTAATGAAATATTCTATTCTACTTGTTCTTTGAAAGAGTGTACTAGCATTGTGATGATATTATATTGTCATTCTGACATTAAATAATGAGTGGCATAAAAATGGTCTTAAAATTACAATAATATCATTTATCGCAATATATTTTGCTGCAATATATCGTACAACAAAAAACTGATATCGTGACAGAACGTATTACATTTCAAAATGACTTTTGCTACTCATATGGTTCCATACAAAACTCAGCGCCACATTTTAAATGCATTCTCTGTGGTTTTATTATTATTTTTTGTTATTTTTAATCTTTAACTTGAAAGGGGTTTTCAATTAGCAATTGAAAACTTAAGATTACCTGAAATGGCCACTTATTTATCGTCGTGCATACTTCATTTTTTCACCACCAACATGTTTTCCACCTACAACTGCGTTTAATAAATCAAAGCTTGTCAAGAGTCTAGCTTTTCTGTGGACCTTTTCAAAATGAATAAATGGTTGCTTTTTTTATTCAGCCGTCCTCATCGAATCTCATCTTTTGCTCTGTGCAATTTGTTTCAAGTCTTGATTTCTGTGCTGTACAAGTAAAGTCATTGTTGTTTTTGGAAGCGTTCGCCCTCGCCAGCTTTCTGAGATCTATTGGGGAGGCAGATGGAAAAGAAGATTCATCCGCCCACATCTGCTACCGAAGCGCCATGTCACCTTGCGACAGAGACTCTCTCTGCTCAAGGCTGGTCTCTCTCTCTCTCTCTCTCTCCCTATCTCAATCTCTCTCCTTGCAACGTTGCCAAGGTACTAGTGCAGTAAATGTAAAAAGAAGCCCTTTTAAAGCATTTGAGAAGAAACCACTGTGTTCCAAACCTCACATCGGGATTGTAAAACGTATAGCATTTGTGGCTCTCACTGGAGGTCAAGAAAAGATTGTAAATGGACCCATAATCTTTTCCCGACTTTCATCATTTTTGTTCTTCATGTATGCTTTGATTTGTTAAAACAAATTCTTGCCATTATTAGTGTATATTTGAGGTTAACCATTAACTGTCAGTTCCATTTTTTTTAATAAAGGCATGAAAATATGATATTCAGCTTACATTTTTGTTAATCTGAGATTTAAGCTTAGTCTTAGGCTTATTTTAAAAAAAGATGCTTGTCAGATTGAATAAAAAAAATGTAGATTACAAAAGTTAAGTTTTCAATAAAATTTAGCTTGGACACAGTACTAAGCATCACCACCAGATGACTTATGAGGCGTTCGCACCAGACTCGACTTGCGTGAATAGATTGCATGAACATTTAAGTTTAGTCGCTGCATTCGTGCATCAAATTCCCTTCACGATAGATGCGGATTCGCATTACGGCAGGTGTTTCTGTCTGCATAGTTTTGTTGCTAATGGTTGACTTGGATTTTATTGACAGAGTAGCTGTGCTTTATGTGCTTTAGCAAGGCTGAAAAACAGCTTAGATTTGTTTGGCTCCATAGCTGGGACCATCAGATCCTTTAGAGGTGCACTTAGCTTGGTGAGTTCAACTGCTGTTCAACTGCAACTGCTTTAGAAGCTGCTCCTGGATGATAAACACCTTCAGCAGTACTTTGACTGAGACAGTCCCAGTTTGATGAGTGTGTCTCGGCAGGAGAATTTCCACTCAGGACACCAACTACATCATAATCACGCCCCATACAAGAGCAAGCTCCTGATTAGTTAACTTTGTGCGAATGTTCGACAATAAGGCGAAAGTTCATGATTTTTCAACTTGCACGCGTCAAAATGTGTCAAACACCCAAAACGTTTAATTTATCTCCAGTTATTTGTGCAAATAGTTCCGCAGTTCCGTTTTTTTATTGACTTAACATGTAAATCACTCACGCTTGATGCTTCATCCACGTCTGGTGTGAGTGTACCATCGCAGTATCAATTGGTGACCTTATAAGGGCTCCCACTATTTCTTTGAAAGTTTTTTTTACAACATTTATAAAGTAGACATCAGATTCAAAAGTAGTATGGACAGTTTGGTGGAATTTGATTATTTGAATTTAGCCTCTTAAAAACTGCATTGATAAAGCAGGATGTGTGTTACAGTTGACACTGCATCACAAACTGAGAGTCTTTTGGTTCTTTTTCCTTACATTGAATCATGAAAACATGTTCAGACTATTGCTTTTTAAAAATATAGAATTATTATTTTTTTTTACATGTGGATTGCTGTAGCAAAGTAATATTTTATGACTCCTAAGTATCCTTGTCACAAATTAATAGATAACTGTGGCTCAGTAATATCTATCCATGTATAATTATTAAACAAACAAATACATTTAAATAAATAGAATGCAAAAAAAAAAAATAGTTTAAAGCAAGGTTGTTCAGATGATGGCTGAAAAGATTAGACTTTTAGCCACAGCAAGAGAAGTTGAACATTCCAGATCTGTGATCATTTGTAATAATTGCTGTTTTCCATTTTTCACATTGTGTTTTCCACAAAATAAAGGGTTTTATATACATTTTCAGCATGTAAAAGCCCCTAACTAAAGTCCCTTCAAATTTTGAACAATAAATATTGCATTATTTCTCCTCAAAAAATCCCCACCACTGTATTTCCAATCATGGTGCTTTTTTCTTCTGTAGTTGTTGCAACAAAACGCATTGCTGTTAATTTGCCTCCAAATAGCCATGTTGTGGGTGCCGATTTTGAGATATGGACTTGGAGAGCAGAGTGTCTGCCGGTCGGCTCTTAATGACCTTTGCAGACATTAAGTCCAAGACATTTCCTTTATCACCTCAAGGCGTGACAGTAATCTTGGCAGTCCGCGGCCTTGACTAATGCAGGTGCGTGTGCTATATAACTCACTCCAGTCTTCTGGATGCTGCAAGGATGCTTCTGTAATTTTGTCTGAACACTGTTTCATGGGAGTCGTGCAGCATCCTAACATGCCACCCTGCAGGGAGTGATGTTTGCCTGCAGTATACACACACTGGTGGTCAGCGGTGTCGAGATGTATCTAGAGACTCAGGGCGAATACTGTCACCAGGGGGTTAAGACTTGAGATCTGAGTGTGACTTGTAAACAGAACTACACCATTCTCGGTCTGCTCCTTCTTGCACATTGATTGCATAATGTTATTTTAACCCCTTGCTTGCTGCCTAGTTTTTGTGTACACCTTTCTGAAATTGGCATCGGGTCTGAACTCCATTGCAGCTTTTAATAGCGAAGAACCATCCATGATCTCAAAGACGACAAAGATTTTTGTGAGCAACACAGTTTTTCTATCCTCTTGTGTGGGTGTGAGTGATTTTTCAACTTCGCAATCGAAGAGTATACATTACAAGGCTAACATATTTAACTGTACACAAGACAGAGATGAAGAAAAATAAGCACACAATGTGAGCATGATTGATGGAACCGCTGCTATTTTGTTTGTTTTCACTCTCTGGACCTCTATTTAGGGATCACACTTGGCTCCTATGTGGTCAAAAGTGACAGAAGCTTTGAGATGTGTCTTTATCATTTCTTATGATGGTTATTTTGACTGTGTAACAATGCATTGCTGATACTTTGTGCAGGTATTTTTTTATTGTATTTTTGTCTCTTTCTCAGTATGTTACATGGCAGTGTTCTTAAAAATAGAAAAGCTTTGAAAAGTGATGCATGTAGTAGTTTTCGTGCTCTCAAAGCACAACTTTATAACGAATTAAACTTTTTGGTTTTTAATCAGTAGTTCTTAGTACGTATCAAACAGGGCTTGACTTTCTTGACTTTTTTGATCACCAGCCAGTGTGGCTAGTAGTTTTCCAACATTACTAGCCACTCGCCATTTTCACTAGCCACAATTTTGTTGCTGGGAAAATGTATTTTATATCCATGAATACGACTTTGACATGCTAAAATTACTTGATTTAGATTTTTTTTGGAATGTTCACATGCCTCCTCATTCATTTAACTTTTTGTCTATGTCGTGTATGAGCTTGCTCAGTGAGCATGAGCACATGGATCCTGGTTTCATAGTGTTGTATTGCAATTAGTTTTTATTTCACATGACTTTTCACAGCTCAAAGGATTTACAAAATTTATCTCTAACCACACTAAAAATAAATAAATAATTATTTATTATTCACCAATTTTAAATAATGTGTCAAAACAAACAAAACATAGCTGTATACTATACTTTTGATTTAACAAAACATTTCTTAAAAAGAAACTGTTGACACTAGTTAACTACATATAAATGGGAAGTTAATATTCTATATCCTGTTCAAATAATGGTTAAAGCGAAAGCAACCGGTGCTGCTCACAAAAAGACCAATATGGAGCTCTTGAAAGCAGCAGGACTGACTGTGCATGAACAACTTTTAGTCTATTTTATTTGAAAGAGAATTGATCACACCAGTTGTGTTTCCAGGCACGGTTGTTTCAAGCAAGAAAACGGGAGTGTGCACGCGTTTTAAACAGTCGTGCGCATCACATCAGCTGTTGGCGCGGGTGATTATCCTCTCATTCGGTATTCAACCGGCTTTCTTTTGCCTGCTCGAACAAAATTATATTTGTCAGTCATGCTGCTTCTCAATTCTAAGAACGCATTTGCACGAATATTGAGCCGTCCTTATTGGGCTGTGCAATTAATCGAAAATCCGATTTCGATTTTGGCTTTTAACGATTATGACCATAATCGAGATAAACGATTATTCCATCACGTACCGCTCCCTTTCCAGTTGTACACGTGTGAAAACTCTTTGCCTCTGCAAAGCTCAGTTCCACGTGAAAATGACTAAAAGCATGTGCTGTAATGTAACTTTTGCAGCACGGGATGCGCATCATTCATATTTTTAAAAGCGCCAAAGAGCACGTGCTGTTGTGTGTGTGCGCGCAGTGCTTAGCCTCGGACAGGTAGAATGTGTGTGTGTGTTTGCGCGCGTTCCGCGCTTAGCCTCGGACAGCAGAGCGCACACATAAATCTAACGCAATCTTAATGTGAGCGCTTTAATGGTCAAATACATGCACATTTGTGTCAGAGCGCGGTGTTTATTGATTATTCATATTAATTATTTGTGTAATAAACTAACAAGTTGAGAATTAAAAGACATGCGAAAGAGAAACCATATCAGAGCCGCACTATTCTTAAAGTGACAGCGTGCGATATTCCTGCCGACTGTCTTATCATTAATTAATAATAAAATCAAAAATACAGTGAAGATGCTTAAAGCAGAGTTTAAACATAACATATTTATTAACTCATTTCTATTAACTGATTTCTTTTATCTTTGCTATGATGACAGCACATTATATTTTACTAGATGTTTTTCAAGATACTAGTATTCAGCTTAAAGTGACATTCAAAGGCTTAATTAGGGTAAATAGACAAGTCATTGTATAACAGTAGTTTATTCTGCACACAATTAAACATATATATTGCTTAAAGGGGCTAATGATATTGAGCTATTAAAATAGGTTTCAAAATATTCAAACCTGCTTTTATTCTAGCTGAAATGAAACAAATAAGCCTTTCTCCAGAAGAAAAAAATATTATAGGAAATACTGTAAAAAAAAAAAAAACCTCTGTTAAACATAATTTGGGAAATAATTATATATAAAAATAACTTCATAGGAGGTCGAAAAATTTTGACTTCAACTGTTAATTGTTTTGAATAATCGTGATTACAATTATGACCAAAATAATCGTGATTATGATTTTTCCCATAATCGAGCAGCCCAAATCCTTATTGTCGAACCGTCCTTGTAAGAAAACTACAATTTAAAAATAATTTTCAACCAGCCAAAGTGGCTAGTGGAGGTGGCTGTCTAGCCCGTCAGAGCTAAAATCTACTCGCATTTGGCAGGTTGGCGGGTGTTAATGTAAAGCCCTGGTATCAACTAACCAATGTCTTATAATTTCAGTAAACTAGGTTTTATGGACCCTTTTCACAAGACTGTTATGACGCGTTTAACGGTCAACAAGTTTTTGTATTCAATTGAATAACTTTAATTAATTTAGTTTTAATAAATATTTTTAATATAACATATGAACATTTTATATGCATTTATATATGTATTATATCATCTTTGTGTTTGTAATGCAGCGTCTTTGGGCAAGACAGTAAATTTGACGTTGTTCTCTCTTACGCCTGCCATTATCAGTTTCACACAGTTTTATTTCCCCTTGTTTTGAAGGTTTTGATAACACCATCGTGGAGTTTTTCTTTTATTATTTCAGCAAATATAATTGTACCTTTTTTCCCATTCCCATTTACTGCACTTGGCTTCCACTACTAAGAAACCCGAAAATGTAAAAAGAGTTGCGAAAAGAAAATGTTTTGAGAAATCACTGGATCTGTGTAATAGCATAAAGTCCACATGCAGGTTCACTGTGATCACACAACAGTGGTGAATCACTGAAAAGCTTTCATAGCTTTTACTTGATCTCGAATCAGTTTTATGAGCTTGTAGATATTTGGTAAAATAAAAAGGAATTTTAGTTAATAGATTCTTGTTGTCCTGTTTAGCAGAGGCCACAATAGATAAACGATATAAGCCCTTTAAATTGATCAAGCAACAAGTAATTTTTTTTTTGCTACTTGTTCAAACTACATAAGTAAAATGAGCTAAAACAACACAATTTTAGACTTTTTGGGAACAACTTAATTGTTTTGTTAAATTCACTTAAATTTGTTAAGTTTGCTCAATAGAGTTGTGCTTGGACAAAAATGAATGCTTTTGGTTTTGTTGTTTTGAAGTTTTGAAAAGCTTTGTTTCTCACATCTCTAGCATATAGATGAAAAACAAAGACAAAGTTGTCTAAACGATCGCCGTTCATAACATTCTGCTAAATCAACTAAACATGCTAGATTAGGCCAGTTGGTGGAAACAAAAAAAAAAAAAAAGAAACCCTAGACGAGCAGACGTGTGGTCTTTAGTCCACTATTGTTGTTTTGGGTGTCAGGCACGATGACACTGTTTTTAGAATCATGTTTTTGTACTTTCTAAAAACATACAACTTTAAAAACTTGTTTTCGGCATGTTTGCATAGGACAGTACATATTTAAAAGAAGTGAAGTTAAAATGAGAAAGGAAGATGGGATCAGAATGCCACCATCAAAGTTGTGCTACATATGTAGGTTAGGGTTGTCAAAAGGGTTGAGTCCGGTAACAATCAGATTCGGTACAATAATTTTGTTCAAGGAAATTAAGTGTTTCAAAGCTGTGAAGATCAGTCGATCCATTAGCGTTTTGCTCAAATGTCAACTTGTAGACAGACCAGTGTCCCTGTATCTGTTTGCGCACTTGGCGAACAGCAGTGAAGAGGGGTAAACCAATGACTTTAACGGCCAATCACAGTCATTTCTGTCGAGCACAGGAACACAATGGCCTATCTGCAGTGTTTAAGAACGCATCAAATTTGAAATTGACATTTAACATTTCACTACTGATTGGTACTGAATGCATTTGAAAACACCAATGTCGCTACACTGACAAACAAATTTGTACTTTTAAACCCCTTGTCAGAAGTTAATGATATTAGGCCCCCCAAAATAGTTTTTGTATAAATTATTGGCCAACGAACACCCCCTCATGATCATTTTTCTTTTTATCATTATCAAAACAAGATGTTAGCATACATTGATCCTTGTCTCCCGCTTTACAGATAGCGACAGTGAGATCTCAAGTGGGACAGGCGATGTGTCAAAGGACTGTCCCGAGAAGATTCTGGAGTCCTGGGGAGGAATCCTCAACAGATGGTAAGGCCTTCTGACACATTTAAAGTTTGCCGTACGGCCGGTCCGTATTGAACACGACTGCAGAAAACAAACTCTGTTGTGCTGCAGTGACACCATCTTGTCATCCTCCTGTCAGGCAGGGAAACCTGTTGACGCGACCCAAGGGTCTGTCTGCTCTGGTGAAGCCTGGGATCCCGGAGGCCTTACGAGCTGAAGTCTGGCAGCTCCTGTCTGGCTGCCACAACGATCAGGCCCTGCTAGAGCAATACCGCATCCTCATCACCAAGGTAAGAGATGACAGCCATTACTTTGTGCCTCTAGCATGAATGCTGCTCACACATTTATGGATTTTTTTTGTGTTTATTGTTAAAATGTCCTGCACTTTTGACAATTTGAGCAAAGAAGGATCCATTTATTGTCATTTTCAATGGAAGGGCACTGTATGGAGCTAAATCTTTAGTTGAGAGTAGGCCCACACAAAGTCTGTGCTAGCAGAAATCGGTAAATTTGAGCCCATCATTCATTCTATATGTTTACTTGTATAAATGTGTGTAAAATGTTTATTTATTTTATTGTCAGGAACTTAATTGAAAAATGTGCTGTTTTTATTATTTATGTATAATGCAATTTGCAAAGTAGTATATTCTTTCTTTTAGTGTACTGAATCATATCAGACCCCCTAGTTTTTCACGTTTTTTCTTGTGATTTTTAGGTGATAAAATTGACTGATTTTTGTTTCGATAATTCCCAGAAATTTGCGGACAAATATTCAATATATGTAAATATTAAAATAAAAAAATTGATATATAACCTTATTTACCATATTAGGTAGCCTACTATGTTTGGTGTGCGATTACAATGACACAAAAGCTTCTTTATTTTGGTTTCTTGTCAACACAAGATCTGAAACGGTAGGTATTAAGCCAAAGGAAGGCTGTATAATATTTATGCACAGACTTTTTTCCTCTCAGATTTCGCTCCCCGAGCATTCGACATGTACCTCACTCAGAAGGTGAGTTAGGGCTTCCGCTACCAAAATACACCTAAAACACGGATTGCCGTAAAACTCATCTAAGGGAAGCATTTTGGTTTGCTCTAGTTAACTGCAGGGAAAGAGTTCAACGAAATCACTTCTCGATTTCATGACCATCATAATACCAGCCATACAAATAATGTCCTTCAATTCGGTCAAGTCTAGTCGCCGCAATGCTTGAACCAGACTCCTGTAAGCTGCTTGCTGTTCTGTCTGTTCCATTGCATCGGTTTTTAGATGTTTGCTCGCTTTATTTTGCAGTCTGAAGCACGTCAAATGCACAAAACGCCAAATTTGCACCACAGGATGTCTAATCGCATCTTTGTATTGACTTCACATGTAAATCACTTGCGCTTCATTCGCTCTGCTCAGGCTGCATAACATCCCCGCCCCCATGTAATGTAATGCTTGTGAGGGCGCAGGCGCTGTGCAACATCTGTAAGTCATGTAAAACATTTACTGCAAACTGAAATAAAATATCATTTGATTATATGGTTTGCAATTTGATGTTTTATATGATTATTTACATCTTTTTGCGATTAATTTGCATTTAATTGAGAATTTTGCTAGGTCGTAAAAATATTTAACTTTTTGTTGATTTTGCTTTGGATTCAGTGATCGCGAAATCGCAAAAAACTAGGGGGGTTCTCTTTACATGCTGTCACATGATGAACGAACGACTCAAAAAAAAAAATTTAAAAAAAATAAATGACTCGAAAGGTGAACTAATCATGGGTGTTTTCCAGCTCAGACTTTGTGCATTGGTTAAGCTTATATGGGACTGTAAGTGTCAGATAAACGAACGACTAAAAATTTGGTAACATGCCCCACAAATGGTGATCAGAGTTAATCATAGACTAAACACCACCAGGTAAACAATAAAGGATTATTTTCTGTTTCTTGGTATAGTAGCATTCTAATTATTACATGTTTGCAGTTCAACGTTTGGGTTAGTTGTAGATGTGTTTTGAAGCATCTTGTTTTGGCAAATTCGAATGAAATGACTCGAAAAAAGATTTGTTCATTTCAACGAACTGAGGTCCGAGTCAGTAAAATGATCTGAACTTCCCATCAATAAAATGAAACAGCCATGGCTGTGGTGAGTTGGCAACAATGTGTCTAATATTAAACTATTTCTCTTATCAGAAAACAATAAACACAATTGTCCCAGATGCAGCATTGTATTTAATTTTAGCAAATATGAACAAAACATTGAGAAAACACCTCCACCTTCCCCTGAGTCCTCCCCCTTTAAAACTGGCCACTACTGAGAGCTTGCTGTATTTCAATGTATTTTCTAAGTTAGAGAATCACCCTAAGTGCTGTGGCTAACTGTGGCTAGTCCTGGCATTCTGTTCGCTGAGACACACATTTCTAAAGGACACATTTGTATGTCAGTGGCAGTTTTTTTTTTTGAGCATTTTATAGAATATCTTGTTTTAGGAAGAAAGAAATTCTAGTTTAGTACCGCTTGAATATGCGTAAATAGTGAGGTGATTTTAATTTTTGTGTGAACTATTCTTTTAAAGTAAGGATGGAGATTGCTTTGGACTTAAAAACTCACTTTTGGTGATGAAATGCAGCCATCTGAAGAACAGAGGGACTCTGTGTGCGTTTTCAAGGGTAAAATTGATGATCTTTACTTGCAAGTTTCCGTTTTGTCAGCAGGGATGAGCCTTTGTAGTCTAGCAGGCTGTTTATTTACTAAACATCTATTCTACCCGTATTGATGCTTCGCTCAGATGTTTGTATGACCCTGCAAACTTGTGGAAATTAGTAGTTCGCCGAATGTTTTTAGCAATGCTGAGAGCGCATCTAATTGCTTATTCAGAAAGCCGCGTCATGGCCAATTCCAGCATTTGCAGCTCAGCTCCAGATCTAAGACGACTGATTATCTGGGATTGGGTTGTGCTGTTTTTGCAAGCTGCAGCTTTTTTGGCATGTTTGAGAAATGATTTCTTTCATGTTGTTCTTGCGGTCAGACTGGTTCTCGTGCCAAGCGTGGTCAGTGACTGGAACGTTCCCACACTGAACCAGCAACTGTTGACTTTATGAGTGCCATTATGAGTTTGAGTGTGGTATTTAGCCACTAATTTGGCAAGAAGGGATTTTAAGTAATCCACATTTCAGCTATAAAGATTGTTGATGTTCTTATTCTAAATATAGCTGCTCCTTTTAAAACAATTCAGCTTGGTTTTATTTATTGTTCGTTTTTCGTCCTTCATTCAATTTCAGTTTGTTTTCAATTGGTATTCTGTTTATATATGTTAATTATATGATTTAATAATCATATACATTAATGTTTCTTTTTGCTTTTAGTGATGTAAACGTGCAAACATATAGTGATTAAATCTTATTTTCTGTATTTATTAAATATTTGAATGGTTTGACAACAGTAATTCTCTATGATAAACAATATAAGATGCTTGATTTAACTTTATTTTTACTTATTACTTGATATTTTATTTATGACTTTTTTAAGTACTAAACAGAACGAAAAAACTTTTATGCAATCTATAATACTTTTTATACAAATGACAACAAAAAATACAGATTAAAAAAAAAAAAAATTAATAAAACAAAAAATAATAATAATTAAAATAAAAAAGCACCAGTCCATCCAAACATGCATCATCAGGATTTTACATTTAAATGTAACTTTAAATAAATGTAAATGCAGACACATTAATAAAGTAGTATTATTAAATATGTTATTAACACTTAATATAAGTAACTTTTGTAAATTGACAACTAAAGTTTGGGCGATTATGTAAATTCTATAATAATTGTTAATAGTATAATGAAGTACGTAGTGTAGAATATATTATACGGTTGCAGTCAGAATTATTAGCCCCCCTTTGAATTTTTTTTATTATTATTAATTATTTATTTTTTATTATTTAAATGTTTCACAAATGATGTGTATCAGAGCAAGGAAATGTTCACAGTATGTCTGATAATATTTTTTTCTTATGGAAATAGTCTTATTTTTTTATTTCAGCTAGAATAAAAGCAGTTTTTAATTTTCTAAAAAAACATTTTAATGTCAAAATTATTAGCCCCCTTAAGCTATTTTTTTCCAGATAGTCTACAGAACAAACCATTGTTATACAATAACACTTTAAGCTGTATAGAATTGTCCTGAAAAGTATCTAGTCAAATATTATTTACTGTCATCATGACAAAGATAAAATAAATCAGTTATTGGAAATGAAATATTAAAACTATAATGTTTAGAAATGTGTTGAAAAAATCTTCTCTCCATTAAACAGAAATTGGGTAAAAAATAAACAGGGGGGCTAATAATTCAGGGAGGCTAAAAATTCTGACTTCAACTGTACATGTAGACTGTGTTTTACTTTTGATTGTGGTTTTAATGTATTTAAAACAATTTCTGTTTAAAGTACACATTGGATAACATTTAATAATAATAATAATAATAATAATAATAATAATAATAATAATAATAATAATTATTATTATTATTATTATTATTAATATAAATTATTATTATTATTAATAATAATAATTATTATTATTATACATTTTAAAATATTTAAACATTAAAATAGAATTATAAAAAAACAGGTAGTTCATAACCCTGTTAAAATATATAAAAACATGTAAACATTCATTTATCGTAAATGTTCAAGAGAGCTAGAAAACAATAGTTAATAAAAAAGTGAATAAAATTAACTTGAGCAAAATGTTGCACAAATGTGATACAAAATAAATGTCATGAAAAAAATGTATATGGCAAAAATATGTTTGTTTGCTTGATGGTTTAATAAACATCTCATTTCCAGAAAATTAGAGTTTTTTTTTACATCTTAGGTCTTAAAGGGTTAAATGTTATTTATTATTATTTATAGATTTAAAAAATATTTTAAAAATTAATTATTATAATATAATTAATACTGTATATAAATAAGACAACAAAAATACGATTTTGACAATTGCGTAGATTATGTAAGATTGTAAAATATATGTACTTTTTATGGTATAAATGTTAGGGCGAATCTAGGTAATTTTGCAACCATCAGCAGCTTATAACCTTAGACTCCCCTAGAATTTTGTTACCAACTTGGCTAAAATAAAAAAACAAAATACTAACCAGCTTTCAGTGCATGTCCTCGTCTTGACCTGCCACATTCAATTTAGTGTTTGGTCAGTGCTTGAAGACCCCCTACTCGCCCAGCCTAGACCCCCGGTGTTGAAAACATGCAAACAACCTTACTACAACACTGTAGTAAGCAAGAGACCTTTTTGTGGTCTCATGTCAGTATTTTTAGGCTTTTCTTTATGTGCAAGCCGATAATCATTGCTTTAGGAGCAACTCCTGAAATACAGCTCTGTAATCAATGGCAGGCAATGAGAATGATGGCAAACGGGAGCCATAAAACACCTCGGCTGTGCAAGAGAGTGTCAAATGCAGTGTGGCATGAAGACAGAGAACGAATGAATAAAGTAGAAAGAATAAAAGGAAAGACTTCACAGTGTCTCCTGTGTCTTGGTGTGCCTTAAGAATTGAAGTATGCGCCAAATATAGTTTATTCATTTAAAAAGTATTCGCCACCTCAGGTTATGTTGATTTGAGTTTTGGTGCTTTTAATATAAAATGAAAACACACAGAGGCTTGTGCTTTGTAATGTCTGTGTTAATAATTGTTGCATATTTTATGTCAAGGTTAAAGGGATAGTTGATCCACAAATGAACTCCCCCTCCACCTTCAAGTTTTTTTCTTCTGCTGAACACAAAAGAATATTCGTCCATTCATTCATTTTTTTCTTCGGGGCTAGTCATTTATTTATTAGGGATCACCACAGTGGAATGAACCGCCACTATTCCGCAACCCAGTACTGGGAAACACCCATAAACCCTTTCATTAAAACAGCCATACACTACGGCCAATTCTGTTAACTAAATTCACCTGTACCACATCTCTTTGGACTGTGGAGGAAATTCACCCGAACATGGGGAGAAGATTCAAACTCCACACAGAAATGCCAACTGACCCAGCCAGGACTCAAACCAGCGACCTTCTTGCTTTGGGGCTACTGTGCTAACCACTGAACCACCGTGCCACCCACAAAAGAATATACTTTTTAAAAACTATTGACATCCATAGTAGGAAATAAATAAAATACCATGAAAGTCAGTGGCTACAGTTTCCCAGCATTCTTCAAAATACCTTCTTTTGTATTCAGCAGAGTAAATGAAAACAGAAATGTTCATGTTTGTTTGGTTGAATTATTAATTTTCAACCAAATAATTGCTTAAGTAAATGAGCTGGCTTGAAGTTATTTTTCTTCTGGTATCACATCAGTCGTTTTCTCGTCTTTAATGGTGTCTGGCTATATGTTGTTGTAACTCTCTCTCGAGTATGCATTGTCCTTGCTGTGGATCGATGAAAATTCAGCCCGTGTGGTGTTTCTAAGAGCGTGAAACTGACATTTTCGCAACCTTTTCTTCTCTGATGCATGAGGGATCAAGCAGAGGTGCTACTCTCTTGAGTCAAGGGCTTAAAACATGTTTGTTAAAAAAAAAAAAAGCTTGGTGAATCAGACAAAAAGAAGGTTGTTTTATTCTAGATTCAACACATATCTATTTTATATTTTACACATTTATAATAATTGCCAAGTATGTGAATAGTATCTTTAGATAGTTTATGTGAAACTGAGTTTCTATTAACAGCTAGAGAATATATAATGTTGTTAAATAGATTTCTTTTTGTTTGAAAATTTACTTTCTTTGAAATCACAGCTTTCAGTTAACACAGGAGGAAGAGTTGGGGTTACAAGGGTATATTTAGAAAATATTTAATTAGACTGACAAAGGCGATAGGAATAGCTTTAATAATTGATTCAAATTATATTATATTCTGTACAAAAATAATAATATGAAATAATACCTTTATTGCTATTAATTAATTGGGATACTGACAAAATAAAATGTGTAACTTTAAAAAAAAAAAAAAGTTGACTCAACTCAAAATTGTAAGGGACCTTGCTGCAGAGCTATTTTGAGTTGACTCGACTTTCAACTCAATTACTGCTCTTGACTCGATTTAATTTGAGTAAACTCAAATGTCCTGAAGCTGGTTGCCTTAATTTTAAGTTGGGTCAATTTTTTTTACAGTGTGTTTTTAAAAAAAGATGTAAAAAGTTGTATGTTTACTTGCAATACATGTTTTAATACCCTGTTTTGTTCACCATTTGTTTATTATAAGTCTGACAAAATCAAACATTTGCATATTTTAACAAATGACGTGTTTTACATTCACTGTAGAACCAAAAAGTTAAGGTAACTCAAACCATTTGATTAAACTAATGGCAACAAACCATTTAAATTCAAAAACTAATCCTAATGAGTACTGTGAACTTACTCCAATTGAGTAAAGGAAGAAATTTGAGCACTGTAAAACCCAATGAATAAACAGAACCCAAACCAAGTGAGTACTGTAAATCTGAATAAGTTAAAGCAACTTAAACCATTTGAGGGAACCAGTTGCTACAAACCATTTGAGTTGTTAAACTAATCTATATGAATAGTGTAAACCTTATTCCATTTAGGTTGAAGTAATGAGGTATTTAATTAATTCATTATCTTCAACTTTAAGTTTAAAACTCTTTTCAAATGAGTAGACTTAACTTTCAGTAAATTGAGTTAACTACACTCATTTCATTTGATAAAGTTTGTTAAAGTTTTTACAGTGTAAATAATCACCACTTGCATGTTAGAAAGTCTTGTGCAAACATAATGGTAAAACACTGTACTTATCTGCTGAGACACATGAAACTCTAGGCTGAACTTAATAGTTTGATTACAAGATTGTAACCGTGCATGAAACATCCCAAACGTCTCATGCAAAGAAGCCTCCTTTTTAGCCATTTAGACAAACCACCGGTCCACATCCAGAGCTTTGTATTAATAAAAAAATTTTTTCGCCAATCCGCTGTTCCACCACCTTCTATTTCAAACAGCTTGTGGGATTGATTATGTAGTCTTCACAAGCCTCCATAAGTAGATTACAGTCTTTATGGAGCATGTAATGAAATCTTTGATGGCGGATTGTTTTAATACCATGTTTTGTGCATATTCTGGATTTGTAAGAGCCGTTCTGTTTTTCTGGTGGTTTATATGCAATGTTGTTTGATTTTTAAATCCTGTTAAAGCTAAAAATTAAGCTGCACAAGTTATAAAAAAGATTACTTTGGTTGTTTATTTGTCCTTTATTTTACTGGCGTATTCTTACTGAAATATAAAATCTCTTCTTTCGGGAAGTCCTGGCCAAAGAAGTAGCACCGACAGTTTCAGGGGAAAAAATGTAATTACAACACATAAAAGCAAATAATGCCTTGCAACTATTGAGTGTTACTGTATGGGTGACCCTGAACAGGCTTGCATATACACTGCAAACAATACCCGTACTTGGTATGCGTAATGCATGCTAGAAATTTGCAATAAATGTCATTCTCGCTGAAATAAGAAAGCCGTAAAAGGACGTACACACATTACATCTTCTGCACATTCACGTTCATCATTTTACATGTAGGCAAGCACTTGCAAATAGAAAGAGTAAACCGTGAACCTTACCCTTTCTATGCATTTAAGGCCCCTTAATCAACAGCAGGACATCCCAGATCCTATTCTTGCTTCTTGGCATGCAGCTGTTTGTCACAAAAAGACTACAAAATTAGCTTAAGCTTAGGTCGACCACCGTTCAATGCTGCATACTGTCATTTTGTGTCATGTTTCTTGTGATGAAGGATGCTATATTTGTGACAAGAGTCAAAAAAATCGGTATGCTACGATTTATATTTTGTTACTTTTGACTATTGAAACGGAAATAAATGCATACACCACTGTACCGAACTGTAGCACTTAGTGGACGCAAGCTATAAGAATCATCCCTTCCACTCATAACACCAGTCAAGGCTCTCATAGCCTAATAAAAGCTCTCACTAGAAATCTCATTCAACAACTGTTACAAACCCCTGATGTTATTCTAGTGCACAGGTCTCAAACTCAATTCCTGGAGGGCTGAAGCTCTGCACAATTTTGCTCCAGCCCTAATCAAACAAAGCTGATCAAACTAATAAAGGTTTTTAAAAAGGTATTGAACCACCTGCCAGGTTTTGGACAATATATGGCGTAGGACATGTGTTTGGATAACTTTTTTTTTTTTTACCACACTTCGTTTTTATTGCTCATTTATTTGTTTGCTGGAAATTAGAACTGAATTTGAAATGGTTTTAAAATAAATCTTTGCACTTAAAAAACTAAATTAGTTATGTAGGCTAATCGATGTGTTCAGTGGAGTGTGTCCAACACCGTTTCCTTTTCCACGAAAGACAGAAAGTGAAAGTAAAGGCCGATTAGAGGAGACTCATTCTTTATCCTTGCGCTGCAGATGGTCTGTTTAACTGTTTTCTTGCTAGTGAAGCGTTAATTTTATACACTTACAAAGTCCGCCATGTAAATAGCAAATGAGTCATGTCGTGACTCAACTGACTCTTAAAGGGAATGGGAGATGAGACTGATTTATTCTCAAAACATCCCCATAATTTATCAAGAGAGTAAGCTCAACCCTTTTAGAGCATGTGCAGCGGCACAGAGCATATTTTTCCATCCTTAAAACAGCAAAAGTGTTTTGGACATCTAAAAAGTACAAGGGGTGGTGTTCGCCCCTAACCTAATGTACCACACACAAGAGTACTCCTACGTGTTGCAAAATGTATGTCACATGACCTGCTTACCTGTCCGCCTTGTAAACGACATAAATGAAAAATAGGACATTATATGAATGTCGGTCAAATAACGTAAAGGCACAGAAATGAGCAACAATAAAATACACAGTTAGACAGGGTTTTCTTTCTTAATGCAATGCACTAACACTGCAGATGTACAACAGAAACACGAGGGAAAAGAGAGGTTGGTGAGAGGTGTGGCGCGCGATTTTATGCCGGTCGCTCTTGGCCTATTGAATATGACGTCAGCGGGAAGGAAATGATTGACGGATGGATTAACCAATGAATGAAACCTGAGAATATGAAACGGATACGGGAGAACAGAGCGAGAGAGAAAAAAGCACAAACAGGGCACAAACACGTAACAACAAAGTTTTTAACATTTTTCATTTTGGTGAAAAGATTTCAATTTTAAAAGAATTGTGACACTTTCTCACAAAGAAACCAATTTCAAAAGACACTCATTGTTGGTCTTAATCATGAGTGTGCTGAACTTTTAGGCAAATTTGGGCAAAACTTGTTTTTGTTAGATTCCTATTAGAATTTTTAATTATTAACGAAACCCTTTCAGAGCTTATCTGATTGAACAGTGCAAGACTATAGTAAATGTGTCTTTCTACTAAAAAATGTTTAATTCAATGTGTTGCTTCCCCTTTCATTATAGCTATTATCTCTGAAATTGGCCGAAGTATTCAATGATTGGTCTTTGGACCAGTACGTCCTGGTAAGCTGCCATTTTCCCAGCGTGTGAGCTGTTTGAGTCTTGCCCACAATGCTATCCCAGTCTCCTCCGACCAGCTGCCCCTCCCTTACAATAGACCCCTGTTCTCAGCACATCCCGACATGTATTTTAATGCAGTCACTGAGCTGCCATTCACTCTGGACTATAACGCTTCTATTAGCGGCCTCATCATATGCCTGCTCTTCCTCCCTGAGAATCAATAACACACAAACAACACCATTTAGTTTTCAAAATGACACGCCACTCGGGGGAGCCTTATAGATTTGTCTTACACATGCCTTGCTTTATGGCTCTGTAATGTTGGAATGCATTTTGACCCCTATCTGTACTATAGCGATGTCGGGGTCAGCTCCCCTGATAGCATGTGCTATGACTGTATCGCTGGGGTTGGCTCTCTGCTGACACAGAAATGACGGTTTGTATTACAGAGAGACACACTTCATGCACTCATCTACTCTTGTCGCGTGTGCAGTGGTTTGAATCCCCACTTCATACTAGCCGTGGAACTGAATGCAAGTTGTTTTTGCTTATTTTTAAACATAAACAAGTATGCACTCAACGGCCACTTTATTAGGCACACCTGTCCAACTGCTTGTTAATTCAAATTTCGAATCAGCCAATCACATGGCTGCAACTCAATGCATATAGGCATGTAGACATGGTCAAGATGATTTGCTGCATTTCAAACCGAGCATCAGAATGTGGAAGAGAGGTGATTTAGGATTATGGCATGGTTGTTGGTGCCAGGCAAGCTGCTCTGAATAATTCAGAAATTGCTGATATACTAGGATTTTCATGCACAACCATCTCTAGGATTTACAGAGAATAGTCAGAAAAAGAGGCAAATGCCTTTTTAATGCCAGAGATCAGAGGAGAATGGCCAGACTGGTTTAAGCTATTAGAAATGCAACAGTAACTCAAATAACCACTCGTTACAACCAAGGTATGCAGAAAAGCTTCTTTGAACGCACAAAATGTCCAACCTTGAGGCTGATGGGCTACGGCAGTAAAAGACCACACCAGGTGCCACTCCCATCAGCTTGGAACAGAAAACTAAGGCTACAATTTGCACAGGCTCACCAAAATTGGACAATAGAATATTGGAAAAATGTTTCTCGGTCTGATAAGTCTCAATTAATGCTGTCACATTTGGTTGGTAGGGTCAGAATTTGGCGTCAACAACATGAAAACATGGATCCATCCTGCCTTGTATAAACGGGTCACGCTGTTGCTGGTGGTGTAAAGTTGTTGGGGATATTTTCTTGGCACACTTTGGGTCCATTAGTACCAATTGAGCATTGTGTCAATGCCACAGCCTACCCGAGTATTGTTACTGACCCTATCCTTCCCTTTATGACCTCAGTGTACCCATCGTCTGATGGCTACTTTCAGAAGGATAACGCACCATGTCATAAAGTACGAATCATCTCAGACTAGTTTCTTGAACATGACCGTGAATTCACTGTACTTAAATGACCTCCACAGTCACCAGATTTCAATCCAATAGAGCACCTTTGGGATGTGGTGGAGATTCCCATCATGCATGTGCAGCCAACAAATCTGCAGCAACTGTGTGATTCTATCATGTCAATATGGACCAAAATCTTAGGATTATTTTTAGTACCTTGTTGAATCTATGCCGCAAAGGATTAAGGCAGTTCAGTAAAAGGGGGTCAGACTTGGTTCTAGTAAGGTGTACATAATAAAAAGGCTGGTGAGTCTATATTTGTATTGTTTTAACATATTGGGGTCTAATAGTAACGCATACTATTTTAACAATGTGATACGAGGATTATATATTTATCATAACCCTGATATAAATGAGCATCGCATTGATTTTTATCTTTTTTTCTATTATTGGTCAGAATAGGAGGTAACACTTAAGTTGAAAGGGTGTTCATAAGACTGTCATGACACCTTTTTAATAATAACATGACACCTTGTGAATATAAATGATATTTTATGCATGCATGACTTATACACCATATTTTTTGTCATGTTTTTTTTTTCAATTGTTATAACAAAGACATCTCAAACAATGTCATCTTTGCATTTAAATTAACATAACTGAGCAAATGGCACTTGATGGTTGTCATAAGCATGCATAAAATTTCATTTATATTCATTGCATTTTATAAACACCCACTTCAAGTAAACCATTGTAACCAAACAACATTGTTGTTACCAAATAGTTTTTCTCCAACCATCCTGTCTTGGGTAGGTCAGCAAAATAAAGACATTTATTGTGTTTTAAAGAACAATTATTTAAAAACCTAGAATAACGTGCCCTTATTAAGACCAGGGGAGTTTATTAAAATTAAATTATGACGTAAACTGTTTCCATGTTTTCTTTGAATGTAGATTTAACAAAGCCCTGACTGTTGCTGTAAATGATGCCAAATCAAGTCCAGCTGTCATCCTGACCTGTACTTGTACTGCCAGTGCGGTGATGAGAGCCAGAGTGCCCTGCCCGTCCCCACAGTCAGAGTCACTTGGATCAAAAGCTCAGGCACTGACAGATGAAGAGGATTATGGTCATTGTTTTCTCCAGCTTTTTCTTTCCTTTGCGATAAATCATTTATACGGGCCTCTGGCGATCGCTGTTGTTCACTAGTTGCACAAGTTATAGATGACCAACCGTATTTATCAATTTTACCTACCTGTACCAGTGCTATCTTCAGAGTTGTTTTATATTTTTGACTTAAAAAGATTAACCATTACTGTTATTGAAACCAGTTAGTAATGAAATTAGATTTCAGTCACATGAACTCCGTTCATTAACCAAATGCTTATTTATTGCAACAAAAACTAGTAGCTAATATTTAATATATGTGTGGAAAACTTTGATATAGTCATAATAATGTTGTGTTGGGAAGTTCAAGTTATTTAATGTTCAAATTTAATTTAATGCAAGTTATTTAATGCCCCCCCCCCTCCCCCCCCACACACACACACCTCCCCAAACAAATCACCAAGAATGAGCTCAGCATAAAGTATTCTTCCCCCTTATCAGCCATCCTGCAAGCAATATCAGTGTCTGGGGATCTTGTGTCAGCCTAGAAACTGCCGTTTAGATGAATAAGGATGCAAACAGATAGCTTTCTCTGATAATTAAAGACCTCCTTGAATACAGTCAGTAAGGACAAAGTTGCGTAAGTGTTGCTTATTTATTGTCTCTCTTTTTGCAGGCACCATTTTTGTCATCATATTAGCTCAGAACTGGAAGCTCACAGCTCAGCTAAAATCTGAAATTATTTTGCCATGGGGCTTGAACATTCAGCAGTGCAGCAGTGTGGGAAACTTGGGCTGTCATTGGCATAATCACTCTATTTTATGAGCTCTTCTAGTTTCAATCATGTCTAACAAACTGGTAAAGATCAGCATTTGTAATTTGCGTGTTAGAGGAGACTTGGCCGATGATATCCTTTCAAGGGAATGCGATCCCACCTCCTGGAGTCTCTTAATTTGTTCCTGTTTGTTGCACCATGTCAGCTGCTGTGAGGGAGGGACCTGGCAAACTGAAATTCTTGACAACTGTAACCAAGGGGCAGGCATTGCTGCGCTTGGGCACTGGTCTGTGTGAGTGACTTAAAGCAGGAAGGAAACCGAGAATGAGGGATAATAAAATGGGGAGCTGTAGGAGACAACTAGGAGAGATGGAAGTCTTTGATTACGTTTGAATGGGGAAACATCTTCAGGGTTTGCAGGATGAGGAGGATAATGAGAAAAGAGGGAGGACATTGGAAAGAAAGGGAGAGAGAGAGAGAGAACTGTGTGCTCGAAGGAGTTGTGTGAGAGAGGACCTCAGGTGGCGCCAAAAGGGGAGGGAGGAGAATTGGAGAGAGAGTGAGAGCAAGAGAGAGAGGGGAAAGGAAGGAGGGAGCGAATGTGATCGAGAGCCACAGTGGAAGAGAGAGCGAGACTGCGAAGGGGGAGAGGAAACTGTGAGCTGTTCACAGCATCTCTGAGCACCAGCAGCGGAGGGCTGATCTCTGTTTCTAGGTTCATTTCTGCTTTGCCGTACTATTTGGAATAGAGTCATATGGTTTCCACGTTTTTTTTCCTCAATTTTGAATTACGAATTTTAAATTGCATTTTGGACTTTGCACTTGGTGGGAACTGTTGTCAACCTGTTTTGGTTCACAGGTTTGAGAGCTGACAAGGACGGGAGTGGAACTGAGATCTACAAATTATGTGAACAGATTGTAAACAGATTGAGTTTTATGAAATGTGTCACAAGGAAGTTGATGAGGAGACCTTCAGTTCTACCTTGCTGGGAATGTACATCTAATCAGATGCAGAGGTTGGCATGCCGTGAGATGTGCAAAGCTTCGGACTAAACAGTGGACTGAAACTGAGAACATGTGGATTGCAGACGGGATGGCCAGATCGGGATGCTATCTTCATCTTTACAGAGAAGGCACCGTCATGTAACCAGCTATATACTCTTTTGGGAAATACAGGTCTCCTTTTTTGCGTGACCTGCTTTTATCCAATATGCACGGTGAAAGTTCATTAAATGTGAATGGATTGGGAGCAGAAAAGACCAAAGCCGTCGCTGTGGCCCCCCAGAACACGTTCTTGAAATTTTGATTAGTTCCGTTTTGCCTCACTCAGACTCCTGCAGGCTATGAGTACTGCTTTGTGCAGCAATAGCTCTGGCAACTCTCATATGCTGTCCTGTGTTTGTCTAGAGTGTTTGTGTTTTGATTCTTATTATACAAGCCCAAAAGGGGTTAAGACCGAGGCCAAGAGGTCTTTATTCTTGGAACCAAGCATGTAATTTTCTTGTTGACAAATTATCAATTAATTTTTTAAAGAATTTTGGACTGCTTGAAATTAAATTTTAATGCGACCCAGGAGCATGTATGAATCAAGTATGGATTAATTTAAATTTTAAAATCATTTAGCAACTTTTATTATGATTAGTTCATCTTATATTGTTCTCACTGTTTAAAGAAAACTATTTCATATTTCTTTCTTCATACCGCAACTCCTCCAGTTCTGTGCATTTCACTTCTGAGAGGACACCTTAAGGAATTGGTCGACTTCACTGCAGATGCTGTGGACAATATTGACAACCCGCATTCAGCACTGATATGGAACCCCTTTGTGATTACTGCTGCTTCCAGAAGCCTTAGTTTTATATGTGGAGGAAATATCTCTGTTTGACATTTACAGAGGTGCTCCTAAGCATGACTGATTTCAGAGGAACAGTGGGCACCTTTTTTTCTTCTCCTTACGGACTGTATTGATTTTTGCCAATGCTCATTTCATTGAGATCCAGCCATGTGAAAGACCGTGGCAAAGGGGAGAAGACAGAAGATTGAGTTCTGCTGGAAGAGATTACTAAGAAGGCACAGACACATAGATCAGGTTGCAGGCCATCTGCACTGTATTTTGGACAACGGAACCTTATCCAAGTGGACAAGGTCCGAGACAATGAACCAGTCAAGGTCGATCGAACCAGTCCCCACTGCAAACGGGAGCCTCAGTGGTCACTTTAGCGTGTCCCTAAACCACTCTTGCCCTCTAGGATGGGGACAGAACAAAGTCTTGGAGGCTTGCGTCTTAGAGACTGCGGTCATCGTGTTGCTGACAGTGCTCATCATTGCTGGGAATTTGACAGTGATCTTTGTGTTTCACTGTGCCCCGTTGTTACACCACTACACCACCAGCTACTTCATCCAGACTATGGCCTACGCAGATCTGTTGGTGGGACTAAGTTGCCTGGTTCCCACTCTTTCACTGCTCCATTACCCAGCTGGTGTCCAAGAACCGATCACCTGTCAGGTGTTCAGCTACATCATCTCCGTTCTCAAGAGCGTTTCAATGGCATGTTTGGCCTGCATTAGCGTGGACCGATACCTTGCTATTACAAAGCCACTTTCCTACAACCAACTGGTAACACCGTGTCGCCTTCGCTGCTGCATCATTCTCATATGGATCTACTCATGCGTTGTGTTTCTTCCCTCTTTCTTTGGCTGGGGTAAGCCAGGGTATCATGGGGATATCTTTGAGTGGTGTGCCAACTCTTGGCCAACGTCTGCACTGTTCACTGGCTTTGTTGTGTGCCTGCTGTATGCTCCTGCTGCTCTGGTGGTATGTTTTACCTACTTCCACATCTTTCGCATCTGCCAGCAGCACAATCGAGAGATCAGCGAGCGGAGGGCGCGCTTTCCCAGCCAGGAGATGGAAACTACCGAAGGGGGCAACCCTGCAGGCCATGGGCCAGACCGACGATACGCAATGGTGCTCTTTCGCATCACCAGTGTCTTCTATATGCTGTGGCTCCCCTACATTTTCTATTTCCTTCTGGAGAGCTCCCATGTGCTGGACAGCCCTGCCCTCTCTTTTGTGACCACCTGGTTAGCAATTAGCAACAGCTTCTGCAACTGCGTCATTTATAGCCTCTCCAACAGCGTATTCCGGCTGGGGATGCGAAGACTTTCACAGACGCTCTGCTCCTCCTGCTCTTTCAGCCCCTGCACTCATGACGACAAGGACTTTGGAGAGCCAAAGCCGAGAAAGAGAGCCAACTCCTGCTCCATCTGAAGATCTACAGAGGCTTGCTTGGATGAGTCTTAAACTGCTAAATGTTGCTGGAAGGGATTTGGCTCAGATTTTCAAGTAATTGTAATGTGAACCGCAACGGAGATTACCACCCACAATCAAGGGTCAAGAAGTTGTCTAGTAGTCATGTGATCTACATTCCCTGTACATATTAAGATTACACCTGCCGTGGTCCTGTAAATACCACTGAATGGTAACAGTCTGTCTGACAATCTAAAGATATGCAGCTTTTGGAGAGTTCTTGAGCAAAAAAAATGTACAAGACAAAGACAGGGGGTGGGTTCAAAGCTCTTACTCGTAATGGTTCTTTCCAAATATAGAGCACAGTTGGCTATTTTTAGGCACATTAACCATGTCACCGGATTGGTTGTTTTGATGTTTGTTGAATTTGTTTTGTGTCGCAACTGTATCTATAAAAACAGTTGCTCTACAAAAGGAAAAGAGCTTGAAGACCTTGTTAACTTCTTCAGTTTAGCACAGGTTATCTTCTAGTGGTTTTATGGAACAGTGTGTCTTGAATCTATAACACACACAAAGGCAAATCACGTCAAAAAGCGATGTAGCAAAACGACAAACAGCTTGGTCTGTCTTTATTTTTTCAAAACCTTCAAAACCTAGATCTAATCTTTTTGTAGGAAATCTTGAAATTCCACATGCGCACAATATCAACAAATGCCTGTAATAGTTGTGGACTAGTTTAGATCCTCAGTGGTGTACAGCCTTAGCTGTTTGTAATTAGACCTATTTGCCTGCAGTTGCCCTTTGAGAAACATGCAAATACAGCATGTTTTATTTATTTTTTTATTTTTGCAAGATGAGCTTTAACTTGTCATTTGTATTATGCTTTTTTCACACTCATTTCAATGGATGATTATCCAAATATGTTTCTTTGTCTGAAGTCTACAATTGAAATTTTCATTCAATATGTTAGTAACTTTCTTAGTTACTATTTTCTTGAACATTGTAAGCAAAAAGTACACAATTTTTTTCCATTATTCTGAGTTCCCTTTTTTTATATATATTTCCAATTATTTTTCAAAGATTTACTGATTTACTGCATATGTGACTCTCTGAAGCATTATACTTCTGGTCATTTTGCTTCCTGCAATGACTTTTTTTTAACTTAATCATCACCATGAAAGCCATTTTTGTGTAATACTACAGAAAATACAATATATGGCTGCTTCTTTTAAAGATTGCAGTAGTTTGGGGCTGTGTTAAACCCATTACTAGAGGCTGGTATTGGTGATTTATTAAGCTCCTGCTTTTTGATAGAAAATCTTTTTTTGTTGCAGTTTGTTAATTTCTGTGAACTGTTAAAGCCCTGTACATGCTGAACTTTGCAGCTGTAAAAAAATCACAGTACAACTAGGCTAGATGATGTGCATTAGATAAAAAAGATAAGAATAGACTCACTATTAAATAAAAATGTTTATTTTTTAATTTAGTAACTTCAAAGTAAAGGAACTATTTATTTATTTATTTATTTGTTTTTCAATGTCCAATGGATATAATACTGATGAACTAGCAGTATATTCCTGTATTGATTTTGCTGATGAACCTATGGTGTCTCTGTCCAGTTTATTTCTTGATTAGGAAAGGAGAACAAAAATACAATATATATATATATATATATATATATTTAGTTCAGAAATTTTGTTCGATATTTGTGAGGCACTTTTGTTTTACTGTTGCTGCCAGTGTAATAAATGTGAAAATGAACACTGATTTGCGACGGCTGCTTCTTTTCTAGATTTTCGTATTTCTTTGCTTTCAGCATGTGGTCCTGACTCCATATCAAAGTACGTCGACCGACTGTGTAATGTTTTCAGCATGGTCTATAGAGGCTGGTCAGAGTTTAACTTGTCCGTGTCCTCTAAGGCTTCGGGGCAAACTGATCCCCAGCGCAGCGGCCCCAGACTGCACACGCAGCAGGGCTGGCACTCGACGGCTGCCTCTAAAAAGGTTACAGCTCCCTTCTGAAGGGAAATTATACATGTGCAGTTAGAGCGAGGGGGAAAATGAAGTGACCTTTTTGAAATCTAATGAGCACATCAAATGTTTCCATGATCATGGGAGGCTTTGGACCTTGGCACCAGCATGAATAAAACATGAGTGCTCTCAGCGGTCACTAACAGTACGTCTCATTCCACTTGCTTACACTTGTTATGTGACCTTAAAATGCGTTCAACATCCTCCTTGTATCTTTATTGTTACTCCAGCCAAATAACTTTTCATATTTGATTTGAGGTGACAATTTCGAATTTGTGAACACCAGTCTGAGGGCTCGTTGAAAAGCAGTGTCAGCCTTATTCTGAGAGATTTGAGAGCCTAGTGGATCTTAATGGCCGCGTGGAACGATGTTTGGCCCATGCTTTTGCTTTAGGGCACTGCCCTTTGCCGACATTGAAGGTAATGCATGCCTTGTCACAGACACTGACAAAGAAGGGCTTGTTTTTTGGCAAATGTTTTAGTACAAATTGTTTTAGGACTTTTTGTTGCTGTTTTGGTTATTTATTGACTTCTTTTACAATTGCTTGGTTAATGTAATTTTTTCTTTTTAATTCTTAATTAAGAATTAATTTAGTCAATTAAAGCTGTATTTTTTTTAGATAGACTTTCATCTAGGGGTCATAAAATTTGTTTGTTAGAACTAATCAATTTTATAAGCTAGCAGTCAGATGTTATTGATCTGTTTTTAATTTATAATCAATTACCGAACGTTTAGTATTGTTTGATTCAATATTTTATTCATTGATTCTGATTTATTCGAATATATTTCATTATGGTTCTCTTTAAATGTGAAAGGAAGTCTCTCAAAGCTAATACTTTTTAATTAATTTTGGACCTTCTAACTTGCTACATTATGAAAATAAAAATTCAAAAAATTTGGCGCAAATGATACGTTTTTAGTATGAGGGGATTTAATTTGGGAATATATCAGCACTGTGTGATTAATTGAAAATGAATATGGCAATTTGAAACGTTCCGATTAGTTATTCGTATAAGGCTGCAATATAAAATGTATATGTATCATGTAATCAGAATTGCGCAACCAGTCGGAGCCACTAGCCTAAAGGTTAAGTGCGCCGACATTCAGGTATAGCACCATAGTGCTCAGGGCAACTCGAGTTCGATTACCTGCTGGAGGTCCTATGCCCATCCTTCCCCTCTCTCTGCTCCCAATGCTTTCCCATCAGTCCCTCACTATCCTATCACAATAAAAGGTGGGGGAAATAAAAAATAATAATACAAAAAAGAATTGCGCAACAGAACTATGCAAAATGTCCACAATAAAAAAAGAAAACAAACAGGAAAGCGCAGACAAGTGGGATGATGGCATATACTGCATTAATAGATGAATTACAGAATAACAGCATTGGTAATATGGGAATATTTTGGTCACAGACACTGAACAAAAACATGTTATTTTCAAAAGCGGTCACAGAGTTGTTTCCACGGCTTACAGATTATTGAGCTGATCTTGACTACAAAATCAAATCACAAATCAAATCACTATTGCAATTTGTGTAAACAAAAACAAAAACACAATTAGTTTCCCAGAGATTGTAAAAATGTGCTGGATAAGTTGGCGGTTCATTCCGCTGTGGCGACCCCCGAATAATAAAGGGACTAAGCCGACAAGAAAATTAATGAATGAAAACCACAATTAGATATTTTCCCTAAATCGCACAACCATAGAATATTAAAATTGTATAAAAAATATGTAAAAACATCCTTCTTTTTGTCAAAATTGACAGTTACAATGTCAAATACTTATCTTCTATTTAGCATAAATGTTTCTAAATTGTGGAAATTATCTATAAACATATTATTAGCAGTTACTGATAACATTCAAATATATAAACAAGATGTAATGTCTAAAGTATGTATAGCGCATCACTACTTTACACCAATATACTATCTGTAAATGAGCCAGAGGTGTGTGGTTCTCCAGGTTTGAGGCTCTCATTACGGCTCCTCTCTGCTCGAGACTCTTGCTGATGCAGCCTGCACAAGAAAGCCTAATGTCAGCGAGATGCTGGAGCGGGTTGAGCTGAGGATAACTGAGCGCTGGTCACCTTAGTGTATTTTTAGTCTACGCTCTGGTCATGCTTCTGTCATGCCCCTGACCTTTTTTTATTATTGCACTTCCAGACCAGGATTTGAGGTGCTAAAAGTAAAATAGGCTTCATTTTGTCCAGTTGCGGAAAGTTATATCGATACTCTTTTTTTTTACAGCATTTGGCAACATTTCAAAAAATTCTGCAATACAATTTCGATTAAATTTGATTCAGTGGAATATTGATGGATATTTATCGATAATAAGACTTTACAGAACCAGTTACATATTTTTAACTCAATAAATGCAACCAAAGTATATAATATGAATATTAAACTGAACTGTATCTTTCTGTAGATAGGTTTATTAGTTATTTTAATGTAATGTACAGCAATAAATAATAGGTAAAATAATTCACGACATGATGAATAAATAATACATGATTCTTAAATTGGATGCGGTGGCAACATTGTTACACGATAATGTGGTGAGTAAACAAAAATACAGAATGCACGCTTTAGCAGAAATATGAAGATAGACATGAGCTCATTCATCTGGCGATTTCTTTCAAGAACTGCTTTGCTTTTCCACCAGTTAGACAAGAACCCTAAAGGATTTCACAATTCAGCAATGGCTGATTTTAATGGAAAAGCAAGCAAATGTCACATCATTTTGTGCAGCTTGCATTTTTTTTCATTGCCATAAATTTCTTTCATATTTTAGGCAGTCAGACCACTGCTCAAATTTGTGCCACAGAACACCAAATTCATAGTTTTACATTTTAAAAACGTTGTAGTATTTGCAAATAGAATGTGCTCATCTCGAGTCGTGATGTGATCACAACCTGCCTTCAAAGCCTGTTTGTATTTGGCCACATACAGTAAGAATTATTAGCCCCCCTGAATTATTAGACTGTTTGATTAGTTTTTCCCCAATTTCTGTTTAACAGAGAGGTTTTTTTCAAAACATTTCTAAACATAATAGTTTTAACTGATTTATTTTATCTTTGCCATGATAACAGTAATTAATATTTGACTAGATATTTTTCAAGTCACTTCTATACAGCCTAAAGTGACATTTAAAGGCTTAACTATGTTAATTAGGGTAACTATGCAGGTTAATGTTTAATGATGATTTGTTCTGTAGATTATCGAGAAAAAAATATTGCTTAAAGGGGCTAATAATTTTGTCCCTAAAATAGTGTTTAAAAAATAAAAAAAACTGCTCTTATTCCAGCCAAAATAAAACAAATAAGACTTTTTCCAGAAGAAAAAATATTATCAGACATGCTCTGAAAATTTCCTTGCTTTGTTAAACATCATTTGGAAAATATTTTAAAAAAGAAGAAAGAAATTCGAAGGGGGCTAATAATTTTGACTTTAACTGTTAGTTGTATCAATCACTAAACTTCTATTTATTGTATGTATGCATCTGTCAACATAAGCAAGAACCTCTCTCACAAACACACACACACATGGACACAAAAACATTGTGGGATTGATTCTGTGCTCTTCGGAATGTGTACTACAAATGGCTACTCCCTCAAATAGTGCATTAAGTAAAGGCACCGGTAAACACAAATTAAGTTTTTACTCAGTTTTTGAGATGGACAACTTAATAGGTTTTTTTTTTTTTGTCCAATCCACTTAAATTTGTAAAAACTAATAAGTTAACTTAATTCTTTCATGTTGTCCTAACACAAATCGATTATTTAACACCCAGCAGTTTTTAAAATGTATACTTTAAACAAAATTGAAAGAAGAACTGAAATGAGGTAATTTCTAACAAAATCCGTCCAAAAACGAAGATTTTTTTTTTTAGTTTGTTGAGGGAAACGGCTTACCAAAATAAACAACTACGCAATTAGTATAGGTGTGCTCTGACTGGAACTCTGCCTTTGTTGACATGCTTGGTAGTCTCGCAGTTAATAGTCAGACTGGAGAAAAACACCCAAAATGACACCACTGTGATGGAACTTCTTGCCATTCAGAAGGAGGCTGAGAACTGACAGACTTTTAAATGACTTTAATGATGAAAAATAAAACAAACAGGTGTCAGAGACTTCCCCAGAACTGAAAGCAAAAGTAAAATAAATTGTTCAGTCCTGGTCCTCTCTTGACTTCCACTGGTGTCTCTACACCTTTTTATGATCCAGAGCAGAGAGATGAGAACAAAACGAGACCGGTCGGGTAAGCAGTAACTAGGAGCACCTGTTTGTGGTCTCAAATCCCGTAGATGGTTATTCAATATATATCATATTCATAAATATTAGTAAAAAAAAAAGATAAAAGATTGGAATAAACTGTACATTTAACAATCAACATTTTAGGATAAAACGGTAATAAAAACAATAATAATCAGTATGTTTACAATGACTAAATTATCAGTTATCAATTATTAATGATTCTCACTCACTCACTCACTCACTCACTCACTCACTCACTCACTCACTCACTCACTCACTCACTCACAAACACACACATGGACACTAAAACATTGAGGGACTGATTCGGTGCTCTTCGGAATGTCCACTACAAATGGCTACTCCCTCAAATAGTTCTTCGCCACCTTCCTGATGGCCAGAAGTTTCATTACAGTGGTTTCATGTTGGATGTTTTTCTCCTGTCTGACTATTAACTGCGAGAATACCAAACATGTCAACGAAGGCGGAGTTCCAGTCTGAATACACCTACCAATTGCATAGTCAATCACTTTGGTGAGCCCTTCTCGCACCGGTCTCGAGCAACAGCAGAATTGGTACAGATGTATCCGCACCTGTATGATTGTTTGCAAAAAGATTCTTAGTGTTTCAAACACCAAACAAGAAGCACAACCAGCAATTATTAAGTTGTTTTCCAATGGCGCTTCTCACAGAGAAAGTTTGCCAGATGTTTATGACACTTCTATCTCAGCCACCCTTGTTGTTGTGTTAAAGTACACTCAATCAGCATGACACGTTTAAAACCCTGCCTATCGCAGCTTGGGGGGTGTCAGAAAGTTACAGAAATGATATACTGTCACTCAACCTTTTCAGATTTCTTTTTGTTATTCGTTTGATGTATACCAGGGCGGTTTTGGATACAAGCCACCTCTACTTACCCAAGAGTACTGCTGCCTTGTGATTGGCTGAGTAGGTATAATGAGCAGGTTGTACCAGGTGTAACAAGTGAAGTGTTCAACAAGTGTATAAAATCTCATCTTCGACCCTTAAGTCTAATGATAAGCAGAATTTGCCAATAATTGCGAACAATTTCATGATCTCTCTCTCAATGTTGCTTCTTTTCTCATCTACTCAAAGACATTTGTTCGCCCTGCCTGTCTAGTCATCCATATTCATAGACACAACCGAGCGGAGCTTACCGTCCAGGCCTGTGAATATTTATGAAAATCCTCTGCGTGCCATATTATGAATTCCTTTTAATATTAATCTGCACTGCCGCACATCTTCAAGAGGCTTTTCTTCTCCATCAAAAAGGCCCTGGCGAGCTGGAGGAACACCTGCCCTTCTGTGGCGCTAATCAAAAGGTGAAGCACTAGCGCTCCTCGTCGGACACAATGCTAATCACCATTGTCTCTGTGCCTAATGACTGTTTATTAGGGATCCTCTCTATTCATGTACTCTAGGTGGGATATCGGCACTTATGGGGTTTTCAAAGGATCGCAGACCCACTCAGGCACTATTGTCTGTAGATCGTGAGGTTACGGGTTAGATTTGTTGATTTAGGTTGTGGGTTTTAACCCCATAAAAGAGCAGCTATGAGTGATTATTATTGTGCTTGGGTGCAAGGTGGCATTTTCTTAGAGTTTTTGTATATTCACATGTAGAAATATAGAAAGCATTTTGGAGTTTGTAAGTTTATTCAATATTGAATAGTAAGTAGGGCTGCACAAATAATCGGAAAAAGATTGTGTTTTCGTTTTTAGCCGTTCACGATCTTAATCCAGCATCTCTACGATTCAACCAATATGTTCAAGTTTAGGAGAGACAGGTCGCACAGGTCTTCATGTTGTTTTTTATGTTTCTCAGCAAAATGGGCACCTCCAATAGTGTTGAAAGAGTCACATACTGTATTTATAATTACAAGGTATAATTTACCCAAAAATAGCATTTCTGTCTATTTAATGATGATGTATTCACGGTAGGCTCCTGATCACTTTACTGTGCATTAATGACCAGGACAAATTTAAAGCCCACCGTTGCAAGTCCATACAAAATTTAGCATTTTAACCAACAGTAGTCCATATGTTTGAGAAATAACAATAATAAAAGCCTACTCATGTTTATCATAACATTTAGAAATTGTTTTATCACAATATTTTTCAGTAAATTTAGATTTTAGTATTACTTATCGTAAAAAAAGGAATATTTATAATTCCATCTTTTTAAAGTTTTACTTATTAACTTAAGAACGTTATTCAAAATAAAAACAGGGATCTATTTAAACATGTGACAAAAAAATCATATTTTATTAAAAAGCCAGATAACTACCTGGAAAACTTTATTTATAAACACAACATTCACGTAGTCCAAAAATTAACACACCGTAAAACCCTACAGTCAACTTTATCAAATGTGAGTGTAGTGAACTCAAAATTTACTGAAAGTTAATTCTAATCAATTGAAAAGAGATTTGAACTCTGTATTGAAGGTAATGAGTTTATTAAATACCTCAATACTTAAACCTTAATGGAGTAAGTTCACAGCACTCATTATGATTTGTTTTTTTTTCTTTTACTTAAATGGTTTGTTGCAATCATTTTTCTCAAATGGTTTGAGTTACCTTAACAACTTGCACATTTACCTAGCCTAGATGAGGGTTGGGCAATTAGTTTTTTCTAGGGGCCACATGAGACTCTGGTGCGGTTTTAGAGGACCAGACCAATACAGTTAATTTGTTTTCAAAAAAATAAATTAAATTAAATCATTCTGTGAAACTATTCAATAAACATATAATAGGTGTTTTTAAGTATATTAAGTCCAGCATCACAATACCAACTTCATATAAATGCCACAGGGTTGTTTGTTTGATTGCGTCACCTGAGTTAATTTTAATTCATTCATTCATTCCTTTCTTTATTGTCATTGAGAGAATTCTAGCCTGTGTTGGTGAACCCGCGCGTCCCCATTTGAAATAAGGAAACTGAGTGATATATGTGTCCTTTTGTTGACTCGCAATATCACACCTGCATATTGCAAGGCCCTGCTTGCGGTTGAATTTAAATTAAATAAATACTTCTTGTGGGCCGTTTAAAGAAGTCCAGCAGGTCCTATAGCCGAAAAATACCCACTTCTGGTGAAAGACTTCCCATGTGAAAGACTTCCCACTTTTTCATTTTAAACATTTGTAACAAGACAAAAAAATAAAGAATAAAAATAAATAAAATAAAAATTTATAAGTTATAAAATAATGATGAATAGCATTACTTTTTATAATAATAATAATAATAATAATGATGATGATAATAATAATAATAATAATAATGATAACAACAATAGTAACTAATAAATAAAAATGGGTCGAAGGAGGTGATGTCAGTTAATTAGATCAAGCCAATCAGTAGACAAACTTAGAAGCGAATGAAAGTGAGTTATGAGGGCTTGCCATTTATCATAAAAAGAACCATAACTGGCAAAGCAAGAACATTCGATCTTTTCAACAAGCCACCATGAAATACCTGGTGATTTAGTAGTACTTCCTAAAAAATGTTATTTGTCATCTAGCCAATACGGAGGTAAAGGCAAGTACCTCTAACTGTTTAGATGTAAATCGGGTCCAATCCTTGGGATTATTAACTTTTTTAAATATATTGCTATTTACTATTACTATTTACTATTATTACTATTATTTATTAAAAAAAATTATATTTATTAATTATAAATCTTATGTATAAAAAAAATTTAAGTATTTTTTTCTTTTTTTTTTCTTTAAGATGTCAGGCTATTTTTATATTGTTTTTAATATATCTATTATTTTTATAATATTTATTTTATGCACTTTCTATTTTATATTTATAAATAATATTTGAACGTTTGTTTTTGTGTATATTAGCATTCCATCGTGCTCCAAATAACAGAAAATGTACCAAATTCTCCTCATATTACTTATTGCTTGACCCCAAGGAAACCTTTGCCCTTCTTTAACCCTCTCCAACTCTGTAATGAAGCTGCGTAATGCTTTTTAATGTATTGCACAATACACTGCAAACAATCCCACACTTGGCGGATGATTGGCAACATAGCTGTGTGGTCTGCGAATTCTCTCCCATCGAAGCAGCTCAATGGCTAACGCTAACGTTAACGCTCATCGACAGCTGTCCACTCCTCACTGTTAGGCTGGTCTCGTGCCCATCCGAGAGTCCCGCCATCTGTCCGCTGGTTGAGAGGGAGAAGCCTTGTTTTTGGAGCAAAACCATGGCCTTCAATGCCGGGATGCTTTCCTATCAATTTTCATCCTTTATGGGTGGAGATAATGGTCCAAAATGTTCAATGCAATCATCATGGGTCAAAATATTTGGGAAAGGTTGCAGAATTGGAAGAGAAAAAGTTAAATTTTTGACCTTTTAGTTTTTAACAATGATTGGAGATAAAAAGTGTTTGTTGATTTCATTTTTTAGAGAATGAAGAACATTATAATGAGATTATCAAGTTAGGAAGATAAATGTTTACATAATATATTATCGTCTTCAATTTTCTAAAAACATAATCTCTACATTTTGTTTATATAGATTATAACTGTAAAATACGGCTGCTCGATACTGGAAATAATGTATTTTGCGATATTTTAATTTTCTGCGATTTATATTGCGTTTTTATTTTTTAACTTAATTTTAGATTGATTGTGATGATTTTAAAAAGGAATGCATCTGCAAAAAATATAAAAAACTAATTAAAAGCGGAGATAAATACACAAATGAAGGCATTTAAGTGTATACAGGAACAGAAATAGAAGACAAAGCTATAAGTTCTTCAGTGGGTAAATTATTAAAAGCAAATAATTTTTGTTAAAGCTTCAAACGTGTTCATTTCTTGTGGCTAATCACTTTAAATTTGCTTTATGTTTACACAGGTCTTAAAACACAAGCAATTGATAAATGTTCACTCTATTATGGTTAAATCAAAATGACTCAAAATTCTCGTGTTCTGAACTGTTATACCTGTTTAGCTATAATTCTGACGCCACATTTGCACCTCCAGTGATGTGACTATTCACTCATGCGAAATCAATGCTAAAACTATATGTTGTGCAGCCCTGCTATAAAATATAACTGAAATGTAAATACTGTATGTATGAATTATTAAATGTAACTGACAAGAAATTTATAATTCTGCAAAATATTTAAATTAAACGGTAAACATTTTATAATTTATTGTTTTAAATAACTAAAAAAAAAAATGTAAACCCGAAAAAATTGCAAAGAAAATGTAGTCAGCGCAAATAAAAATCTGCAGCAGAACAAATGATTCTAGAAAGCTGGATTTGACTTTCTATATATTTAGCTTATAGCCACTGGCTGGATGCCAATGCCATCGCAGCTCCCTCAGGAGTGAACCCAGCTGCTCAGTCCTGCCATCCCCAGCCTCCAAATCTGGCACATTTTTACTCTTACCTCACCCGCTCTCTCTCAGGTGAGGCAACCTCTGCTGGGACACCAAACCACAGTACTTTCCAGGGGGATTTCAGACCCCCTGCTCCAAACGAACACCATCCGTTCTGTCTTCAGCAAAGCCCTTGGAGCCCAAACAGGTCACTAAACAGCCATCAGACTTGGATTCATTTTAAGTGGGAATGAGGGATGTTCTGCTCTCCTGTTGGACGCTGGGCCCTCAGGTGGTTCTTTTGGAGACTGTTTGCCTCCAGATGTTGCTTTGGATGAGAGAATGCAGGAGGTGGAAATGGAGGAGTCCGTAAGAACTGCTATTTTGGGCGAGGACTATCTGTGCTGCTCACTTGTGGGTCAGTGATGGGACTTGTTTTTTTGGGGATCTGTTTGGTAATTCAAAAATAGATCACTAAATTATAAACTTTTATTTTTCGCTGTATATTGTTTACTTTAGATTTTCCTTTTTTCCCCAATTTTTGTTGGTTTCCTTTTAATATAACATACAGAGCCATATAAAATACAAAATGCATACAAAGTCTTCACAGTTTAGAAAAATTGTTTAGGAAAAATAATTTGTGAAACAAAAAACATATGCATAGAGATAATACTACAAAGCACAACAGGGTAGACACAGTCATAGTGAAGTGAAGAAATGTAATTATCCCATATATATTTAATTTCTTATTATGACCATTCATTTTGGCTAGCTTTTTTTTTTATAAGAAACATTCTCAATCTTGAATTCCTATGAAGTGTCTTATACTGTATAAATTTACCTCTTGCTTCTTTTATATATCTTCCACTATAAGAAAGAATCTTATTCCAAGTATATTTCTCTTTATCATTATGTCCTGATCAGGTTTTTTTGCCGTCGAGTTGATTTTGAGTATACTGAAACCCGATCTGATAATTGTATAATACATAAAAAAGAATAAAGAAAAGTGAAGAAACAGGTCCAGGATCGTCCTTATTTTTTTGTTAATGCACCTTATTTTAGCATTTAACAACTGTTAACAAACAGAGCACTTCTGTGAGGTAGCTTGAACAATCAAGCAATAAGTAACATCAATTCTTCACTTTTGGACTTTAGTGCAACAGAAAATATATTTAAAAAATCTAATATAAAAACAAATAGTACCTCAACTTAAAATACCCCGCAGGCAATCCCAAGTTTACATATCTCATAGTTTGCCATAGCAATGTTGTGTCATCATGAACTTTATAATACCTCCAGACTGCAGATATACTCGTGCTTTTCGCTTCAAGCTACTTCTGTTTGTACTTTGCCGGCAATTAACCAATACCGACTCTGCAACAAAGTGATGTCATGTAGCACGCGATGCTGTTTCTACGTCAAGTCAAGAAAAAGCTTTCAAAACATTCTAATTTGTAAATATTTCCAAAAATAATCTTGTCCTTCTAATTTAAACTTTTGTTTCAAATTATCAATGACATGATTTTACCGTTTACTTTAGATTTTCTTAATTTGAATGACTTTTTAAAATTAAACAAAATAGTTGTTTTTACATCTAACATTTTTTAAGTTAATACTCATTTTTATGTTGCACTATTTATAAAGCTTATATTTATAAATTGACGGTATATATTAGTCTATAATTAGTAAATAGTCTATAATTAGTATATGTTCTTCAATTATAATCAAATTTTATGCACATACATACATTTTTTAAATCTTTTAACTGACATATATACAGGTATGTATATGAAATAGATCAAGCACCCATTCTCATCAAGTCTGAAAATATATTATAAATAATATCATTATATGTTTAAATATTTATTAAATTTATATTTTAATAATTTTTTTATATGTAGTGGTTTGTCTCAAACTGTTTTAGATTAAGAATGCTTAAATTATTTTAATTTTAAAATATATAAACTATTTTAAAATACATTTATTAATTGCATATCATTTTACATTCAAAAATATATGTAAAAATATCGCTTATAATGGTAAATATATTTATAAACTTATCATGGTTAAACAATATTGAAAAATAAATATTGTTAATCAAATTGATAATTCAAGTAAACTAATGATTATAAATACTTTTTTAATATTATACATTAATTACTTCAGTGACTTATGTGTGTTCTCAATATCTGAATTGAATAGCGTTTCCATCTCTCCCTTGAATGCATTGGTTAAAGAGCTCTTGCAGAATATCAAAAACTCTAGTTCTGTGCCAGTCTATTTTTGGCTATATTTGAATATTAATAATTCCGGGTTGCAAATTCTTCAAACAAAACCCTTGCATGTTGAGGGGAAAACGCAGCCGTCTTTACATTGTCATGGAAACCACGAGGAAATCTTACCCCACCAATGTTTCACTTTTGATCACGAGGAAATTAATTAAAAATCATCGAACGCACGAAGACATGTGTCCACAGGCCCATTGGTCCCTCAGAGCCACAGCTTTCCCTATTGTTTTCCCTGTAAAAGCACAAGGGATCGTGTGTCTGAGCCTGAAGTGGCACCACAGCAGCTAATGTCATTAGCGGGAGAACAAACGGGGAGGAGTGAGAAGGACAGAGAGAGCAAGACTGGCGTTTGTCCCAGAGGAATTGTCCTTACGCTTTTCAGCTCTTAAGACAAGACACTGCGAGGGAATAGAGTAAAAAATTAATTACGTTTTCACCATGTTTCCCCAGTTGATTATTTACATAAAGAATTGATGATTCATTTTTGTATTGAAAGTTTTCTAAAACCGGTTAAATATGCAAATAAGTAAGCACTAATTGGAATACAAGTGCAGCAAAAAAGGTCTGATATTTTGGATCAGTTTTGATAACAGAGTAAAGGAATTTTTACAGAAACTACTGTATAATTCAGAAAATGCTGTTGTTAAAACTTAAAAACCATTGGTGAAACTGAAATTAATTGTGTGACACACATCATTACTCATTTGAATTGTGTGATTTAAAATCATTTTCGGCAAACTGAACCCAAGAGCAAACTGAATCAATGATGTCCAATCACTTTCATGGAGCCTTTTCACATTTCCAGGTTTTTCAGTAGTGGATGTTGTTATAGTTGGGTAAACCTATAGAGCAGTGAATGGGAGAGTAAAAAATCTTTTTTTTTTTACAATCCTATATGCTGAAATAATGAAAGAAAAACTCCATTATGGTGTTATCAAGACTTTTAAAGAAAGAAACGCAATTGTGCGAAACCAATAACAACAAACAGAAGAGAGAACGTCAAATTTACTGTCCTGACCCTGTGGACACTGCTTTAGAAAAGCCTTGCACAAGAGGTAATTCGTTTTGTGTAATTTGATGCAAAGATGTTATAATAGGGGCGTGAATACATATAAATTTACATGTGTTCAAAATCAAAAATATTACAAACTTTCAAGGATTATAGATTATGATAGATGTTAAAGCAACAAAACAGTCTTGTTAAAAGGATCCATTGCCTAGAACACGGTTTACTCTTGTTAAACCAATTAATCTAAATTTTGAAAGCAAGAATTTCCTGTTAATTATTATAGTTTGAACTTAACAACTGCTTTATACATGCTTATTGTTGACTGAGGGGCTGTCTACAAAACAACGTTTTCAGCAAAAACAGGAAACTTTTTCCTTTTTATCTGTTTTGCCTGTTCTCTTATATGACAACATCATTTTTGGGACTGAAAACATAAATAAATATATTTTTTATTATTTTTGTCTTTTTTTTTTCTTTTTTTTTACAATTGTATTTGTATTGCTTAAAGGTGATGTATTGCTTTGCATACTAATGAAGCACTTTTGCAGAACTAGATGAAGCTGATAGAAATGCAAAGGCCCGATTGTCTAAAACTAATTAACTTCTGCAGCTAAACTTCCTGTGAGATAGAGGCACGAGTGATAGCTAAAAACTGAATCTTCTACCGTATACCATATCTGGTGTTTTATCAGAGCAGCTCGCTCTATATGCTTGTGCTATTCAAGTTCATGTGCGCTAAGTTTTGTAGAAAAGAGGAAGTATGTATAGGTGCGGCCAACGGAGGACTGGAGAATGATTGACCAGTGACGTATTCCACTAAACTCCACTTGTTAATATCAGCTGCATGTAAAAGCGTGAATCAGGAAATGAAAGTTGTTGCGCACCTCCTTAATGTAACTTTTGCATTGCATTGAGGATAACAGATTCCTGTGAATCGAATTATTCATTTGTATCCAATAAATTATTACGATTTTTGACATTGAAGAAAAACCTCTCCTGACCTTTTTTATTGAACACGCATGGAATTGATTAGATATTCCAACACCATATAAATGACTACATGTACTTGACCTCTTTTGTAAGTTGAACAATACTAAATGTAATTTGTTTGTTTAAATTCAGCCCTTATAAATTGTTTGCAACTACATACTGTACTTTAAAAAAATGTTAGTAAATCCAATCAATTGTTTTTTTAGTGCACCTAATTGAATTTTAATATATATTATTTTTCTTATTTTTAGTGTTATAGGTGACCAGAGTCTTACTGTAATTTATTAATTATAAATGCATATATTAAAAAAGCTTTTTTGTAACTGATAACCGAGAAACGGATAATAAATCTTAATTTTCAAAGACATCTAGTCATTTATGGTCTTTGTACTCTTAATTTTTTTTTCTTGCTTGTTCAAACTACTTATTCAATATGATCTAAAACAACACAGTTCTTGAGGTTTCGTTGGGACAACCTAATTGTTTTATGTTTAATCTAGGGCTATGCTATTTAGGGAAGATATCTAATTGTGATTTTATTTTTATTTGTTGACAGATTTTGCAATTTCGATTTGATTTGCAAATTAATTTTGTAGTCAAGCTTCAGCTCAATATTCTGTATTGTAGCTACCTACTGCTAAAATTTAGTGAGCGTTAGTTAAAAAAGGAACTGAAAAAATATCAACTTTTATTCAAATTTGTTTATAAATATTCAGAAATTAAACATTCATTTTTCTCTAAAGAAAACAGTAATGAGTTATGGTGTTAGTTCTCTCCTGGTACCTTTGTGATGTTTTTTCACACGGTGTAACAGCTGCAAACAACTCTGAAATTGTACTTTGCTGTTGCCAGCTAATATTGAATGTCACTTGCAATACTAATAGTTGACTTTTTAGCAAGGCGCTTCTCATATAGACATCTGTGGTGTGTTGGTTGTTTTATTTCCTTGTTCTGGCAACAATTCTGCGACAGCTTTTACAAAATGCTTGTTTTTGTTACGTGTTTGTGACTTTGAAAACAAAATATTCCCATTTTACTGACATGCTGTTTTTAAGACTGTCGTATACAGACAGCAGTCACGTATTTGCTCTGGGTGGATTAAATTATATAATACATATATTTTTCATATCACAGGCTCTTGCGATTAGCTAATTGACACGTTTTGAATTGCTTTTGCAATTTGATTTCCGTTAATCGCACAGCCCTAGTTCAATCCACTTAGATTTGTAAAAACTAATAAGTTAACTAATTCCTTCATGTCGTCCCAACACAAATTGATAACGTGGAACCCGGCATTTTTTACAGTGTAGATGGATATGAATAGAACTGTATATTTTGGCGTGTGTAGGAGCTGCTGAAGTGAATTTATCGAGGGGGAAAAAGCCTTTTAATTTATTTATTATAATTGAAATCTGCAAATTGATAAAGTGTGACAAAAGAAACGCTTCAAAGTGTATTTGGGAATTTATCTTTTGATTAAACTAAAAAAAGGTCTGACCATTGTCAGGTGCATGTAAAAGCTGGGTTTTTGCCTGCAGTGTCTTGACTTAATGGCAGAACAAGTGTCAGTTTTGTAGAGTGTGTTTCCGCGTGTTCTCTCAGGGGTTGTGGGGATATCAGACTGAAGCTAATGACCCTGATGGTAATGAGACAGCATTCACTCTCTGCAGGTCTCCTCAGACACGCCAGACGAGGCCCCGACCTATGTCTTTTTTTATTTTGCTTTCACTCATTTGTGCAAACCTTTTGCTCTCTATCTCTGGTTCTCCACCTTTCTCTGCGGACTCGTCTCCTGCCACGCTCTGGCAGGCTGCCTCTGAACAGACTTCACGGCATGCCAAGTCATTTACAAATGCCTTCACTTTCCATGCGCTTTTTTGCCACTTATCTGTTCTGCCGTGGCTGTGCAACTGTGTGTGTCTGCGAGCTCATATTGGGTTATGAAATCAGAATTGGCCTTGGTATTGCTTCACATATTACTGGGGTTATGGATGTTTATGTAAAATTTTCATTGTTTTTTTTTCTCATCAGTGCAGTGGTCATATTGGGTATTAACCACCATAAATTTATTTTAAATATTTCATAATAAATTACATTTATAATAATAAATAGCACGTTTTATATTCAGTCTGTTTATTAATTTAGTGTTTATAGCATAATGAAGTATTTAATTTGATTAGTTTTCTACTTAGTTAAAATGTATTAAATTTATATATTGATGGAAAAATATATAATTTTTTTACTTAAATAGCTATTTATTTATTTTTTTTAAATAAAGTAAACATTAAGTAAAATCAGTAAGGTAATGTTTTGGGGGTATTTTGTTAGCTGCCAAAGCTTTTTATGTTTAACATTTCTTTTGTTTAACTTGACTGACTAATAAATAATAAAAATAATTATAAAAAGCTGTAATATGTTATAGACCATTTTAAGGGATGTACACAATAACAATGGTCCTAACGTAATCCTGTTGTACATTTTGAATTTTCCATAGCCTCCAAGAATCCAAAAAGGTCCACATATTGATAAATTATGTCATTACATAAGCACATTGAAATGGTTTATCAATAAATTAATATATAAACATAAAAACAAATACAAATTACACACAAAAGTTAGATTTTGCTTTCAATTTAAAGTAATTAAAAGTTAAAATTGATAATCTAAAATGAAAAAAAAAACATTTTTTATATTAATTAAAATGTTATTCATAATTCATAATAACATAAGTGTTATTTCGTAATTTTTAGTATTGTATGGGAACTGTATAAAATCACTGCTAGGTCTATAATCTACTAACATTTTCTTTGCAATATTTCACTATTTTGCGAGAATATACGTTTCAGCTGTCTATTTTAAATATCATATACTCATTAAAGTTTTTTTTTTTTTTTTTTGCCATTTCTTACACTCATGTTGTCTTTATTTAAACTGGTCTTTATTTCATCTTTAGAAGAGAAACTAATTCAAAAATGTTAATGTCAATACATTAAAGCCCATTGGATCCAAGCAATTTTTTGTGTTTTACTGAAGAAAATTCCTAATACAGTTGTCTCTTGTTATTTGCGAGAGTTCCATTCTAAAAAATAACCCGCGATAGACGAAATCCGCAAATTGGTCCGCTTTATTTTTTACAATTATTATAGATGTTTTAAGGCTCTAAAACCCCTCACTATACACTTTTCATTAACATTTTGACACTTTTCTCTCTTTTTTAAGCACTGTCAAAGTTCAAACCTTTGTAGAAAAATAGGTCCAGTATTATAGAATGAAACCAAAGATTAAAATCATTTGTTAGTTCTGTAATGGCGCCCTACAGTTGTGTAACTTCTACTGTTTCTTCATATAGCATGTCCAGAAATTCAACTTTTTGTGTGACGATTAGCATTTTCCTTTGCCTTTTGGCTGTTACCGAAACTTAAACTTGCAAACATACAGTTCAGCATTTCACACTGCTAGTGATTGAAGATTCATGTAAATTTGGCGAGCTAAATGCATTCTGTACTGTAAAGGAGACATGGCACAGAGGAGAGTGATTGACAATGGCCTATGGCCGGTCAGGACGCAGAACACAATGCGATGTAGAATAGAAGCATGTCAGATTGCATGAAATAAACTGCGAGGCTGCAAAAAGTGAACTGCGTTATAGCGAGGGACCACTGTACAAGCTTGGGATGACATGAGGATGAATAAATCGACAAACTTGTTGAAAGGGTAAACTATCAGTGTAAGGCTTAGAACTGGCCTGCAAAAAAATTACTGGACCGATCCTGGCATGGATTGAGTCAGACCATTTATCTGGAGAGAAATAAAAAGATAGGCATTGTGTCACAAAGGTTTGGGTTTAAGGAGCTAGACAGAATGAGTCAAATCATGGACTTGACACCTTGTGAGGAAAAGCAGGTCACCAAGAACAATGAAGGATCGCTTCGACACCGCTGTTACCTTATCAGCCAGGGTCCACTCGCAGCACTTTAATTCATCACCGACTGTATGAAAAGCTCTGTTCCCCTCTGAGACGCCGCTCTTATTTCCAATCATCTCTGTGGGTTTGGCCAGATCTGTCATAGTTTAATCTACTTGACCTGAGGTGAATCTTCGGGGCCTGTACCTTTCCCCTTGGAAACAGATTCTACCTTTGCTGCTTTGTGTAAATGTGGGATTAGTTGTTCATTTGAATAAAGTATCGACAAGTCAAGAGTTTCTGTCACTAGCTGGTAGGATTTATTTTTTTCCCACCAGCCCTGAAGACTTCAAATCTTGTAGCTATGGCAACTTGTCATAATAGCCATTAAAATAGAAATTTCTGTGCTTATTATATCCATGTGCCATGTTTAGGATTTGAGATGTTGCCTTGCCTCCTAATACCTTCAATGGTAAGACTCAATGGAGTCTGTATTTCTCTGGTTCTGTCCCAAATATTGGCTTTTACACCAATAGTTATAGGAACTCTCCCAAGTTGTGCTCACTGGGAATCTGAATTGACATAAGCAGGCCATAAGTGAGACATTCAACAACATTGGATGTATTTAAGGGCTTGAAAATGCTTCTATTCGAATACTTATTTCAATGCATCAAGACATGTCCGAATCCAAATCCTGCTTTACTTCTTGTCTCCTGAGATGCTTCTTCTGATCAAATTTCGAAGGCAGCGTGGATGTGTCCTTCACTGCCTTCAATATCCCACAATCCTGTGCTTTCCATTTCTGACAGTTGAACTAAAAAATAAACATGGCATCTTAAGGCTGTAAACTTCAGGGTCAAGGGCACTTGTATAGACCGGCGCAGCCTTCGTGTGGGCACATAGCTCTCGCCGTGGCTGACGCACCTCTCAAAAATGTAACTTCAGTTCGCAACAACTCGTAGAGCAAGCTCTGTATTTGGTAGGCTTGGTAGCTGTGATGAGTGCAGGCGGTGCTGAGAGCCGCGAGTCTGATGGAGCGAGTGTTTACAAGAGTCGAGTCCCGCAAAGGAGCTCCAGATGTTTACCTTATGATTAAAGTTGTTGCACATCTGCCAGTTCCCGCCTCTGAATGAGCGAGTTTTAGCTACTTGTACCTTAAGGTAATGTTCAGAAAAAACAAAACAGCTGCAAAGAAACTTGATACAGAGGAACATAACATCACCTGCTGCCAGCTAGTGTTTCAGAAGTGTTATTGCAGAGCAACACAAACAGCACGCGAAAGTATAAAGACATGCGCCGGGGGTCACGCCGATCACTGGACGCAGAAGTATAAACCAGCCGTCAGAGTGTTGCTTAGATGTCATTTTTTGAGTAAATGTACTGTGCAGACAGTAGTTAACCAACAAATTTCACATTTGATGTAATTTCTAGAGACAAAATAGTATTGTATTGAACAACTATGCCTTTGTTTACAACAAAGCTCTCTCTATTTTGTTGTCCAGAGTCACTGGCTAATAGGGCAGCGAGGCAACAATTAAGCTGCCTTAGCTTTTGAATGCATTCATTGATTCTTTCAGCAGAATAAAGGTTAAACAGTTTTTCATGTTAGTGTGTGTTGTCATAGGAACTTAGTTACATGATCTGACCTATATGGGGCAGCTATCAACAACTGAATGTTTCCCTAGGGGCCATTTTCCTTGTTGCATTCAAACTGTCAGTAGAAACTCAGAAATTGGCTCATACCATTGATTTTCCTCAGTAGTGTAAAAATCAAGAAGTATCTGGGCTTCGATGTCCACCTATGTTTTGATGTTAACCTTGTTGTGGTGCATAGTTATCAAACCTCAAGTACAGGAACTAACCTCTAGAGCAGTGGCAGAGTTAGGGATGGGCAATATTGGCAAGAAATTGCCCAAAGCAGCATCTTGCTAGGAGTAGCAAAGAGGACACCCCCCCCCTTACTTTAGTCTGTGAAAGGGAAGCATGAAAGTCCATGAGTGTGGCACGATCGTCATTTGCCTAGAACACCAGTTAAGCTTGCAATAGTATTGCACTTGGGTGTCTCTAATAACAAATTTTTTTATAGGAGCCATTTTCTTAGTTGCATTCAAACTGCCAGTAGTCAACCCAAACTCAACCCCCACCCCTGAAAAACTTTTCTATAGCTAAAATAGTTCCTAGTTCATACATTATTATAAGACCAAAAACAATAGTTTTGTACAAAAGCCTGTATGGTCTTAATTACTCATTTTGCTGTTGATTGAAAGTCTGGATTATTCTTCTGAAACCCTAACACATGGACTTGAGAAGACCAAATCAAATACACTTCAGTCCTCCCGTATGGGACACATCAGGTATCTAAGTGTGTCCTCGCATGTTGTTGGTTTTTCAAAGGTCATCCGGGTTACTTGACCCATCAACTACATGTTCCCTACATTTCCCATGAGCACTCCGACCTGAAATGATGCCTCCATCCTCCTACTTCAGCTTCTCAGAGATTGCTTTTGGATGTGTTTGAGGGGTCATGTGTTAGTTGTCGTCGCCCCCTTTTCACTGGTCGGTGACCTGTGTGGCCTTTTTCTTTCATAATACTGAAGTTTAAGTTGTCTAAAAGGAAACTGGCCCAAGGCATAAAGGGCACCTTCCATCTAAGCACTCACATCACAAATGGATAGGTAAAGAACATCCGCTGTCCCCAGGTGAAAAGACAAATATAGCCACCATTCAGCCAGGCTTCACAACTGAAAACCTACATGGCGGCTGTTAGGGTTGTTGAATGCCCATGCTAAAGAATAGAAGAAAATATATAACTATATATATATATAAAAATGCTGCACAATTAGGTAATAGTTAAAGTAATAGGTAATTAGGTAATAGTTTGTTAGCATTTTCTAATGGATAACCGGTATATAAGTTTTCGATTTCTTCTTGACCCCTCTCTCAGAAGGGCTCTTGATGTTTCCCTAATTTTCCCCCTAGTTGACATTGTTGCCTTGTTTCCACTGTATGGTTTGGTATGGGCCAACCTGATCGGTCTTGTTTTTTCAATGCCAACAGTATCCTTACTTGGAAGGTATGTTGTGTCAGAAATTTGCAATCATTGTCATTCTTACTTGAAGATCGAAGATGCATAGACTCTTCTTATCAAGTATTTTGCATTATCAAGTTCATTATTTCAAATGTAGACATGTAGCAAGCACATATAAACAACAATGGAGGACAAACCTTGGATTATGTTCTTGCTTCTTGGCTTGTGACTGTTTGTCAATAGAAGACCAGATTTGTTTAACTTGGGTCGGCCATGGTTCATTGCGGAATTGTTTTATTTTTTAATTTAAGAATTCCACTTCCTGTGTTGTCGTTCCCTTGTCTTGCACTGCTATGTAAAGTAATAACGTTCAGCAATGAGTGTAGCTCCACCTTATTTTACTGTACTGTTGTGCTAGATACTCTCAGGAAAAGCTGCCAAAAAAGGGGTACCTGATTTTATATTTTGGATCTTCTGACAGTGGAAATGGAAATAAACGTGCACCATACCACATTGTACTCTACCAAACCATTCCAATCAATGAAAATTTGCTAATGATGATTAAAGGTGCTGTTTTTGGGCCTGCTGAAAGTGTATATACTCAATTAGATGGCGTCAGGATTAATCCTTATCTTAATGTTACTGTTAACAGTCTAATAAAATAGTAGTATATATTCAGTAAAACTTTTAGAATTGATAGTTAAACATAAACAATAAATACAGGATAGTAAATATTTCTGCTATCATCAGCAATTGGTATCCATGGCTAATGCAAGCATTCTTTCACATTAGCTCTTTAGCATGCTCTGTAAATTAGCATGCAGCACAGCGCTGGCAATTAAAAGAGCAGTGACGGCACGCTGACAGACGAGTTAACCGTCTGTCCTGAGGACCAGATGTTGCGGGCCCTCGGGAGACCTAAAAATCCTAGAAGAACCGTGACAGAGCAGAGCTCCGCAGGCTCTCTGGTTTTTAATGAACTTGGTGACAGTCTCAGCATCTGACGAATGGTGTGAAACTTGTAATCCAGAAAATGTGTACGTTTAAATCAAATGAAAAGGGAATATAATCAGATATTCATACAATACTGCAGTTTTAAGCTCAAGTTAGCAAACGCCTCAAGCTGCAACCTATCAGTCAATTCCCAGCTTTTGACAATTGTGTTTTTTTATATTGCCTTTGCCTGAAGTCTTCAGTGTTTGGCAGTAGTTTAGCTGCGTATTGTATATGCATGTGAGGTCTGTTGATTCGGGTGTGTTTTCGCACTGTGACACAGTTAATAACTGGCCGTCAATACGATCACACACAGCGCTGGCATGCATTATGCATGAACAAGATTAATCTGTCTTGGTGCTTGCAAAGCATAGAGAACACTTCAGCTCTTCTTCCTCGCTCTCTGTCTCCCTTTCTCTTCCTCCTCTCAGGCAGCTTTTATTTTGCTGCTTGCAAGGTTGGCTGTTGTGATCAGGCTAATGCTGCAGTTTGTCAATTTCAATTACGGCCCCCTTTGAACTACGCCGATTCCAGCCAGGGAAGAAATAGTGGAGGTAATATTCCCACTGTCAATCACCTGCGATATTTCTGCCTTGCCTTTTCCTTCTTTTCTAATTTTAACCTCCAGCATTCTGAGGTGCATTGCAGGAAGGTTAAAGAGGTCAGGAGATGTACTTTATCATACAAAAGATATATATATATATATATATATATATATATATATATATATATATATATATATATATATATATATATATATATATATATATACATACATACATATACACACACACGTTCTAACTGCAAAGCTGGTCCCATAAAGTCCATATAGAGCCTCTGTAGAAAGTAAGTTGTGAAAGTTGGTATTATTATGTTGTTTATGTGCTAATATTAGAAACTTTTTTTTTTTAGTTTTAGTCAATTTATTGCGCATCAAAACGCTACCTTCTAAGCACACCTATATTTAAATAAGTATATATACAGTTCAAATCAGAATTATTAAACCCCCTTTGAATTTTTTTTCTTTTTTAAATATTTCCTAAATTGTTTAACAGAGCAAAGAAATTTTCACAGTATGTCTGATAATATTTTTTCCTCTGGAGAGAAAGTCTTATTTGTTTTATTTCGGCTAGAATAAAAGCAGTTTTTAATTTTTTTAAAAACAGTTTAAGGTTAAAATTATTGGCCCCTTTAAGCTTTATTTTTCAACACTCTGCTGAATCAACCATTGTTATATAATAACTTGCCTAATTACAATAACCTGCATAGTAATTACCCTAACCTAATTAACTTAGTTAATCCTTCAAATGTCACTTTAAGCTGTATAGAAATGTCTTGATAAATAGCTAGTAAAATATTATGTACTGTCATCATGGCAAAGATATAATAAATCAGTTATTAGAAATGAGTTATTAAAAATATTATGTTTAGAAATGTGTTGAAAAAATCTGCTCTCCATTGAACAGAAATTAGGGAAAAAATAAACGGGGGGATAATAATTCTAATTTCGACTGTATGTAAATAAATGCTATAAAATCAATTATGCGTTGGCTATTAGCCAATATTAAAATATTTCTATTCACTACTTAAGTCCACCAAGAACATTCTAAAAATGTATTTGTAAATTTGAGTTATCTTTTCTGATAGTTGTTGTTATTATTTATTGCCATTTGTTTGTGTGCTATGCAACATTTTGCACATTCATTTTCTCAGCTTTTATACTTGGATCACCTTTTCTGTCATCTAATTTTCAAATAAGCATATTTTTATGTAAAGTAAATAAATTATATGTGTGTAAAACCCCAAATCAGACAAAGTTGGGACAGTATGGAAAACGCAAATAAAGAAAGAGGGGATTTCTGAGTTTACATTGACTTGTATTTTATTGCAGACAATAGATCATCGTGTTTAACGTGTTCCTCATAATTTTTATTGTTTTTTTTTCTTTCTTTGTTTTTCAAAATAAACACATATTTCAATTATTTCCACAAAACATTTTTAAGTTGGAACAGTAAGGCATTTACCACTTAGTAAAAGAAATATCTTTTAAATTATTAACAGATTTTATTCAGTTAAACCGTTTTTACAGAAATTCAAAAATGACATTGACGTCTCTTGGTCTTTCTGTGAGACTTCTTCTGAGTGAGTTGCTCACTTATTTTAGGCATGTCCCTTTGTTAAATCCTTCTGGTCTGATGGAAATACTCTAGTTGTCCAAAAAGTTTGTGGTGACGTTTCTTTAAACCTTTGACCTGTTATTTTGGGGTTTCACATTAAAGAAAAACAATTCCTTAAGTTTTTGTATTAACAAAATCTTATTCACTGGAAAGTTTTTATACATAAGTGTAAACCAAATGTTGTGTTTTTTTAAACAAGAATTGGATCTGTACTTAAATACCATTTCATAACATTTCCCCATACCATTTCACCCGTCTCATACAAAGAAGCAATTAAATCTTCTTAATCATACTTTATTTAATATTTTGCATTCATTTGTGTTTTTTTATGTGCCCTTTTTTATTCTATTATTTTATTGTCTCTTTTTCTTTCTCATTTTCTTTCTCTTTGCCTTACCATTTTAATACTACTTTCAAATGTGTTGTTCTCTTTTTGGTCAAAGTAAGTTGCATTGTTTGTATTATAGTTATTCTTCTGTATTTTCGTTGCAATTGCAATTGCAAAATACCACTTACAGTAGTAATGTTGCCATTCCCTTTCACAACACCTAAAAGATGTTTTTGGATTGAAGACACCGAGTGATGAAGTATTTCTGGTGTAATTTTGTCCCATTCTTCCTGTGAACAAGCTTATATGTGGTCAACAGTACAGGGTTTTCGTTGTTGCATTTTGCGCTTCAAAATGCACCAAACATTCTTTATTGGAGACATGTTGGGACTGCAGACAGGCCAGTCAAGTACCTTTATTCCCTTCCATTGCAGCCAGGACTTTGTAATGTGTGCAGAATGTGGTTTTGCATCATCTTGTTGAAATATGCATGGGTGTCCTTGGAAAAGAAGGCAGCATATTGTGCTCCAAAATCTATATGTACTTTTCTGCATTAATGGTGCCATCACACAAGTGCAAGTTACCTCTGCTGTTTAGTTTTTTTAATTATTGGTCCAACTCTATTAGTTTATTCAATCCAAACTGTAGAATATTTGTCATTTAAGACCCCAGCTTGACCTTTACCATCAGAGCATCATAAGTTGATGTTGCAGATTCAGATCCCTGTAGTAAAATCTCCGTCTCCGCTTGGAGCTGATTTTGTCTTTTGATAGCACATCACACCACGCATAAACTCTCTCCTCCTGGAGTCCCATCACAGAAATAGGTCAGCTCGCTCCGGGTGCGACTCTGTTGTCAGACCTGCACAAGGATAACCCAGTGGGAGGCCCGGCATAAACCTCAGAGCCTGCGTTTGCCCACCACCAAAACTTCCAGAGTGAAAGAGTGAGGCTTCAGCAGCAGGTTGTCATGCCGCGTCTTTCAGTCCGGCTCGCTGTAATGTTGCTTGCTGTCGACTTGCATTTCAGAGCAGCTTTAAGACCTGCAGTTGCTGCGACTGGAGCGAGTTCTAGGACGAAGTACAGTAGCGGCTGTCATTTGGGGACGTTAGCGAGATGAGCGAAGGCCCTGAAAGCTTCGGGGCGAGACGAGTTGTGGAAAGAACACATCTGCTGATGCCCCTCTGTGGCAGATCATTTGTTCAACCCGTTTCACACAAGGCTGCAGCATGTCAAACTGAACTAAGTGTAGCTGAAGGAAGACGGCGTGGTGCTTTTAATTGTTATACTAGATTATTGGCCAATAGTTAGAACATTTCAGAATGCTTTCAATTCTAAGTTTTATTGACGACATTTACATTTTTTGATTTAATTTTTTTGTAATTGTATGTTTATTTGTGTTATGGAATTGTAATGTGATATAAAATACGTATGTTTTTTTTAATTTAATTTATTGATTATTTGTTAACTTTGTAAAATTTAAAAGTTTTACATAGGCCATCACTGATAATTATAATTAATTATACTAACTTAACAAATTTTGGATCTCTGTATGCATTTCATCATATCCAATTTTTCTACTATGTTGATATTTTAATCATGTTGTATCATTTAATTTTCTTAAAGTTTTATTAGATTTTTATACTTTATTATGTTTTTTTTATTTATTTTTTATTTTTTATTTTATGTAATTATTTTAATATTTTGTCTATAGTTGGAAAATGTGTTAATGGGGAAATTCATTTTAGCATTGTTTATATAGTACAAGCATGTAGTAATATAATTAAAAAATAATGAATAATCTGCTAAAATCATTATATATATGGTGAACACACAAGTTTGGTGAAGGAAAAATCATGGTTTAGGATTGCATTCAGTTTGGCATCATGCGAGAGATCTGCAAAGTGGATGACAACACAGCCTGAGGTATCAAGACATTTGTGCTGCCCATTACATTACAAACCACAGAACGGCAAATTTAGCGGGATAGCACTCCTTCTCATACTTCAGCCACCACATCAAAGTTCATAAAAGTAAAGAAGGTCAAGGAGCTCCAGGGTTGGCCTACCCAGTCACCAGACATGAACATTATTGAACATGTCTTGGGTTAGACGAAGGATTAGGCATTAAAGATGAATCTAAAGAATCTTGATAAACTCTGGGAGTCCTGCAAGAAATTGTTAAAATAAATTGCAAATATAAATAAAATATTTTTATTTAGATTTTTTACAAAATTGTTGTATTTATAATATATTAAATTGCATTTATTTGTATATAACATAGTAATAATACAATTGTTCTTTTAATTGTTTAATCTAATAATCTATCTTTACACAATTAAATTAAATTAATGAAAACATTTGATTGATTTCATTTTTATTAAAATAAATTCTATATATTTTTTCATTTATTATTATATGTACATTTTTGACTCTTCTAAAGCATAAAAATAGCATAATGCGTTTGCAGATATTTAAGAAACATGCCAAGAGAACATTCTCGTTTATCTGAAAAGCAATGCTGAAGTCACATATTCTGTTTTGAATATGTGTTTTCCATGCCAGAATGCTGTCTTTGTTTTGGTTCTTTTAACCTGCCCAATGCAAGTTTAGCCAATTATATTTCAGCACCCCGGCTTGCCTTGTTGGAAAATCGAGCATTTCATTCATTCATTCCTTCATTCATTCATTCATTCATTCATTCATTCATTTTTTTATTCAGAAAGGCTCTCAAAGCATGCGTCTGTTACCAAAATGTGATTTCCGGTGGACAGTAGCAAACTCCAAAAAAAGACTCAATTCAGAGTTCCCCATGAGATATAATATAAATAGTACGACCGTGAACATTATAGATGAGCGTTTTGCATTGTAACTGCGTGTCCTAACTACATGCCATGTGACGAAATTTGCTATGATGAGCAATTTGGCTGTTTGCACCAGATGAAAAACAACAGAAATTGAAATACAGAAATTCAGAAGTACAGAATATGCACCTACTCACTAAATGGTAAGGTTTATACTCTAATTAATACATATGAAACCTTTTTAACATTATTAAATGTGCAAGCTGAATCACTATGTGTTGGTTTTGAATCACAGTTCTACAGTTCAATTTCAAACAGTTTAATTTACTTTCAATCTCTGATACAAACTATCTGCTGCTGTTTTCAGTAGTATGGCTATGAATGTCATGTAAAATGGCATTTAAACTCACTTGTATTAGTATTTACCACTAAATATAAAGCACATGAGGTGTACCTGCGGTGATCATTGTCAGTTTTCTGTTGTTCAGCTGCAAGAAATAGAAGACATTTCTAAAATATCAATTTGAGGTGTTGATGGGGACAAAAACTCCTTTTAATATGAAAATATTCATTACTTTTAGTTAGAACATGATTTAAATCAGCCTGTAGGCTCGATCGTCAACTTGCGCATGCATTTGTTTTGATCCAGGAATGCAATAGCTAGTTCAACCACTGGGTGTCAAATGTACATACTGCACCTTAAAAAGCACATTTTTGTTTTAAGCGGGGATTGAACCCACAACTTTTACATTGCTAGAATATCGCTTTGCTCTGCTTTTTCGGCCCAGTTGACTCGCATGTTTCTTATAAACTCGTGTTGTAGATCCTCAAATCAGTGTGCTGAAGATGGCACAGATCTGCCTGTCCTTTGTTATTTGCGGCTGTAAGTTTACTCAAGCTTCACCATGGACGTAATCAGATTGAATCGCTTTGTTTATCCTCGTCTCTGCTCTGGACTGGACTCTCCTGCCATTGCCGAGCCTCACAGATGTTTAGTGGCCACATTACCATTCACAGCCTGTATCTCTGCCTTTATTTATGAATACCATTTGTCACTAACTCGCAGTTTATGAGGCAGCATTTCATTTTCATGCGCGCTCTGTGTGTGTATGTGTAAAAGAGAGGGAGAGTCATACAGTATGCTGTGATTAACCTCATACTGGGGCAGAATTACAGCCACACGCTCTTTCTTACTGTTGCAGAAAACACCAGTATATGGCCCTCTCAGAGTTATTTTTCTCCATTAAAGGTCAAAGTTCAGCTTTGGCTGGGAAAGGGCAAATTATTTCTGGGTTTTAGATGATTAAGATGTTATGGATGTTTCTTTTAAATAATCTTATATGCTGGCTTATGTATCAATATAGTTTATGTTGGATTTAAATTGGACAAATATAATCATATACATGCTGTATATTCAATATTTTATACATTTATTAATTACAAATATATTGCAAGCATAGGAAAAGTTATCATTAAATGTATGAAGCTGTAACAAAATCGAATTATTACACTAATATTATTCAAAAACATGCTAAATCTAAATACAACACACACATACAATTAATAGAGTACTATTACCCATTTACCCATGTCATTATAAAAAATTTTGTCGTTGTAAAAAAAACCATGTGCGTTAGTGGCCTGACCAGTGACTATATACAGGCACATCGCAATGACACAAGTGTGAAATTGCATTTATACAACAGTTCTACGGCATAATCGTGTGCATATAAAAAAGAGAATCAAACATGGAGTCACAAAAACCCTTTTGTTAGAGGAACTACTTTCTTCCGTCATACCTTCACATCTGCAGCTGACTGTCAGAACAGCAGAAATCATTACTACTTCACAAACGTCACTTTAGAGCTAGGATTTGAATGATTCTCTAGCATAATGTTTAAAATGATGACAAAACAGGTGACTTTTTAAGATTATAAGGCTGAACGGCATGTAATGCCATTTATCTACAGAGATTTCCCAATATTTCTCTGTTGCTATCAGGAGATCACAATAATTAACCCCGAAAAACCCCAAAGCAACGCAATCACTACCAGGTAACTGTTGTGTTTGTGATAAGGAAAACATTCAGGCATTTCTTCTTTCTTTGTTTAATGAACTAGTCTGTAGTAGCGAAAACAGGAGATTCATTAAAAGCAGATTGTCGACCAAAAAGTCTCTCAGAAATTATAAATATTTAAAAATATTTATAATTCTTGTAAATAAACTGCATAGTTGCAATCTAAACAACTACATTCTCCACTAAAAAAATCCTCAAAAGTACATTGTTGCCCAACAGCAGCGATATTTGTCAAACTGGAGTGTCCTCTGCTTGTTGCTGTATGCAGGCGGAGTAATACACAAAAGAGGTGAAGAGGCTGGACGAGTGCTGTTACTGGCAGAATATTGCACTGCTATCAGCCAATCAGATTCAAGAACCAGACAGAACTGTTGTATAAATAAATATATTGAAAACAATATTGAAAAACCAAGTGTAATTAATATTAATATTGTATTAAAATTGTAAACTATTTAAAACTATATTAAAACATAGTCTCATGTTTCATTTGAATATAATTTTTAATTGTTTAAAAAGGCTGAAACAAAAATATTTGATAACAAAAACTTCTATTTTTCCAAGAGATGGGTTGCGGCTGTAAGGGCATCCTCTGTGTAAAAACATGCTGGATAAGTTGGCGGTTCATTCCGCTGTGGCGACCCCATATTAATAAAGGGAGAAAAAAAAAAGAAAGCCGAAAAGAAAATGACTGAATGAATGAAAAACTTCAATTTAGATTCTAAATAACATACATGCAATATTATGCTATATATGATAATATGGAAATAGTTGTGAATATGTTTGATCTTGATGAGCATTTCACAGCCTTGTTTTGTCTCTATTATGAAAATGTACAAGGTCAGTGTTTGCACGTGCTGTATTGTCCTTCATGAGAAACGGCTTTTACAGCCTTGTTTTTCTGTATGAACATGAACTGATGAAGCAGGCACACAAATGACTGTACTGTCAGCAAGACTCATCTGCATCAGCCAGGTGTACGGTATATGGAGAAATGGCAGAAAAGAAGGTCACATAATTTATAACCTCAGCTGAAGAGAAAAAACATTAATCTGGAGTAAGCGGCTACTGACATCTAATGTATATAATATAGTTTTATATTAAAATATGTAAATTTAATCAAATTAGGTATAAAAAAAATTAATATGTTGTATATTATCAATAACAATATGCTTTTATTTTTGGTTACTAATAATAATAAAAAAGTAATAATAATGTGTTTACCATTCCACTTTATTAATTGTTATTACTATTAATAATAATAGTATGTAGTTTATTATAATGGATAAAATACAAATAGGGTGTTCCCACCAGACGCAGCATGGGTGAATAAATCATTCTTTTTTTCGTGTAAATAGATTCGTGAACATTTTGAGTTTACTTGCTTCATTCGTGCTTCAAATTAGCTTCATTCCTGCGTCAAATTCACTTAACAATAGACATGGATTCTGTCACTGACCCTACTTTTGTTCCTAAATGGCTAACATGTTTTTTTTAGGGGGGGTGGGGGGGTTACCTTTATTGAAAGGACAGTGGAGAATTACAGACAGGAAAGTGTGGGGAGTAGAGATAGGGTAAGGACTGGCAAGGGAATTCGAGCTGGGAATCGAGGAATAGTGCTATGTGTCGATGCACTCACCACTAGGCTATTGGCACTGATGCTAGCATGGTTTTTATCGAGAGATTAGTTTTGCTTTATGTGATTTAGGAAGACTGAAACACAATGTAGATTAGTTTGGCGCCATGTCTGAGTCCACTAGATCTTTTCTAAGGTACACCCAGGTCTGTGAGTTCAGCAACTCCTTCAGAAACTATACCTGGATGATGGAGGCTTTCAGCTGTGCTTCCAACTCAGCCAAGCCCAGTTTGATGAGCTGTTGTCCGGTGTCGGCAGGACATCAACAACAACATCATCATGCCCCTACAAGAGCAAGCTCCTGATTGGTTACCGCGCTGCGAATGTCTGATAAACTTCAGATTTTTTCAGAAGTTGAGAAACGCTCAACTCGTGCTACTTCATTTGAGCAGATCACATCATTCTCGCAAAATACCATAATCACAATACTAATGATCTGTATTGTTAAAAGTATTACAAATTTATTTTAAAAACTATATAATATAAATAATTTCAATAATAATAATACTGTATGTGATTATACTTTTTATAAATTATTAAACATGGTAGGTTATTTTAAGTATGTTTTAAGTTGATTATATAATAATAGCTGTAATAATGATAATAAAAACAAAAACATATCTATTTAATTTTTTTACAGTTATACTTCCAAATACACTCAAAAAATATTTTTGCTGCTTGTACAAACTACTTATTTAAATTGAGCTAAAACACACAATTCTTGAGTTCATTCTTAAACTATTCTTGAGCATTGTAACCAATACCTTCACTTCATGAAGATATTGTGCGGAACCCAGCATTTGGTTCCACTCAAATGATTTGTGTGCAGCATCAAGGAATTAAGTAGATTAAGTAGTAAAACAATTAAGTTGTCCCCCAAAAACCTCAAGAATTGTATTGTTTCATTTTATACAAGTTGTTTGAATTAACACCAAACGTCATTTTTTGAGTGTAGTTTTATTTACAACACTGAGGTGTTTATATTAAAAGCTCACAGCTGAAAAACACTTAAGTGTGTGTGTTTTGAAACTACAGAAAATAAATACACCGTTATCTACATGTGATTAGATTTCAAGTATAAACCGACTCCAAATCTTGAACTAATTCCTCCACGCCTTCATCCTCCATCAACTTTTATTCAGTCCACCCTTTAACAGACTGTCAGGCAGTAAACAGGTGAGCGGCGCTGGAAACCTGTCCTTCCTTCTCTCGCATTAGTTGACTAATGATGCCTCTAATTAGCCCTGACACACGCTGTTAATTGAATGCACCTTATTACAACTCAGCCTGTCAGAGAGATTTCCGCAGTGTCCGTCTGATGCTTCCACACAAGAGCTTAATATTTTGCTCATATACTGTAGCTCAGTAACTTTTATGACAGGCTTGTGTGGCAAAAACTACATTTCCCATAATTCTCTTTGCCAGAGCTGTCGCTTTGCTCTAAGTCAGATGCTTTTAAGTGTGTGTGCCTGTGTATGTGTGCGTGCCCCGATATTGAAATTTTTACTTTGAAACGAAACCTTTAAAAACATTGATGTTTGGCACAGTTTTCAAAACCTTGTCGAAATATTGTAACACATTTTTAGAACTTGCCAAAAACAAGGATCAGACTGGTCCAGTCAGGCCTGCTGTAAAAAGTTTAACCTGCCAATGTTTTCACAGATCCAGCTGAAAGGAAAATATATATAATGCATATTTTATAAACAAATATATTGAGTGGAAATGCACTTTATATTAGGTGGCCGAAATCTATCATTTGTTACAATGTACTTCTTGTGTATATACATGTTTTTATATTGTGCTAATGATTGAATAAATACCTGTATGTAATTACATCTGTAATAAATAGTTTCTGTAATTACATTTGGGGTCCCTTACATCTTAACCTTCCCTTAAACCTACTTATACCACCAAATTTGTCCGTAACCCAGCCTGTACCCCACATCAACACACTTTAAACACAGTAGATGCATTGTATTTATTGTTTGATGCCAGTACATAGTAAAGACCACCCAGGGCTTAATTTGTGCCGGAACACACCGGATCCGGCACCTCATTTTACCCATCCCCCTCCCCAACCGCCCTTGTCCCCTGTTCACTTTTCACTTTCGGGTTCTTCTGCGACTCTCCAACCCTCTTCACTGCCATCCATGACACCCATGCCCTTCTCACTTTCGCCTGCGACACCCCTCTGCCATCCACCGCACCAACAACTAACCCCCCCCCCACACCTTCTCCCACGCTTCCCACTTTCCTACGCGACACATCTCTCCAATCTTCAGGGAACATGCTGGATCCTTCACCCCGATCTGTTCCGGGACCTCGCAATTCACAAATTAGGCACTGAGGCCACCTAATATAAAGTGGGACCAAAATATTTCTTGTTTTTGACATTTTGATCCCTGTAACACTCTAATAAATCATTTATTAGAATTTATAATAAAATGAAAAATAAATTACATCATTTTTTATATTTATTTTTGGCATTTTTGACTTTTATCATGATTGGACAGTTGATATTGGCAGGAATAGAAGTAATTGCAATTATATGTTTTCGCACTGACCGCTATGCTAAATTATTCCAAATCAAAATCAATAAAACCGGACGAAAATGACATCTAAATAATTGTTCTGTGATAATAGCTTCTCAATGCACTACGCTTTGTGTAGTAAATCCTGCATGTGAATATAACAACATATAATAACATGTTTTAATTCTAAACTTCATAATGTCGAGTTGATTATTAGTCACGCTGAATCAACGTATGCAGTTAAACTTCACTTCATAATGTAACACTGTGGCTTAGTCTGAAATCGCCTACTACTCAGTAGGTACTGCATTTAAATTTGAATTTACTACTCAACCATTAGAATAATACGTTCTATACAGTATGAATGTGAGTAGTATGAATGGAATTCAGACGTACTACATCCGCCATTTTGTCATTATCTTTTGACCTACCCGCATCAGTTGCGTCGCTTCACTCCCATTAATGAATTCTCTCATGGGATTGCATCGAATGTGCACTTCAGAATCTTGCCAGAATTAGTAAGTCATCCGGGTCCTTCTCGCATTCTGTTTTTCGAATTGTATGAATTTGGACATACTACTCATCTCCCATACTGTTTTTTATGTACTATATAGTATGGAAGTATGCCATTTCGGACGCAGCCCAAGAATTTTTTCTGGGTTTCTTCTTTGTTGGTGTTTCCACACAAAAGCACCCTCTTACGTTTCGAGGAGATTAACTTCTGAACACAGAACCGATCTGACATTCGCAGCTTCGCTGAATCATGTTTGCAATTTCTTTATTTTTATTAATTTAGCCCCACCTAGCCCTAATTGCAAGATACGTACTACCTCATAATTGTAAAATATAAATGCAGATTTGTGAGATACAAGTATTGAATCCACTACACAATTTACAGCATTAACTGTGAAATGGCCCACTATAAATTAAAACGATGATGGAGCAGACTATACTGTGGTGTGCAGTCACACTATTATAAATGCTGCAGATTTTTTTTCTGCATCCATATGCATTAAAATATTGTTACGTTTTGACAAAACTAATCTGTTTCTGTTCTCTGTGGTGTGACTGAAGCGCCGTCTGCATTTGACTTGTTAATTTGACTTTTAAGTGAGCGCTGTGCTGAGTACGACACTTTCCTGCAGCGTTTAATCTGTCTCTGTAAACACTTCACACAAGGTTATTCCTTCACTCAAGGACTCTTCTTAGCGTCGACTTGACAAAGTACACAAGATGCGCTGTCCTTCACTGTCCTCAGTCTTGTGTTCAAGCTAAGAAACACACTGATGGAGATCAAAGAGTGCAGAGAAGAAAACGGTCGTCATGTTATTTGTGATTAAGCTTTTCCAGAGCCGGCCGCATGTGCTGAACGACAGAAGCTCATCTGTACTGTAGTCCATGACAGTATCTCGTATTTACTGTTGACTGCACTCTAATCTGTAAAACTTGGCAAAAAGTGTCAGACATGTGGTCTTTGCCTGAAGAATTTGAAAGTGCAGTTTATTGTGGGTCTTTTTTCTCGATTTATTGATTGATTGATTGATTTTGTTTTACTCTATTACAATATGATGTAGCATATTTTTGTAGCATATGATGTAGCATACAGTTTTAAAAAAAAAAATTATGTTATTTTACTTTTTTACATTTCAAATACATGTAAATGATTGTTTTAAACCTTTAGTAAATACTAGGGTTGTCCAAATATGTTCATCTGATCATGTGATCGGAATTCGGGCCCGATCAAGACTCAAATATTCTCATAATTTTTTAACACATCTATAGATATGCGGTGGCACAGAGTTGGACCTTTTTCTTGACTTGACACAGAAACAACATCGCGTGTGGCATGACATCACTTTGTTGCAGAGACGCAATTGGTTAAATGCCGGCAAAGTACAACACAGAAGTAGCTTGAAGTGAAAAGCGTATGTCTGTGGTCTAGAGGTATTATAAAGTTAATGATGACACAACAATGCATAGAAAACTGTGAGATATGTAAACTTGGGATTGCTTGTCGGGTATTTTAAGTTGAGATGCTATTTGTTTTATATTTACTCTTGCACAAAGGTCCAAAAGTGAAGAATTGGTGTTATTTATTACTTGATTGTTCAAGCTACCTCACAGAAGTGCTCTGTTTGTTAACAGAGTTCTTGAATGTTAAAACAAGGTGAATTAAATTAAAAAAAAAAAAAAAAGGAACATCCTGGATCGATTTCGCCACTTTTCTTTATACTTTTTTTATGTATTATAGAAGTACCTGATTGGGTTTTGGTATCAGTAGATACTTAAAATGAAATGACTGGGAAAAAAAAACTGATTGGGACATGCCTAGTTAATACTGTACAATATGTAAAGAAAGTTCTTAATAAACGTTTTAATAGTAATATTTATTTCTTTATAAAAAACAATCAAAATTGTATTAATAATAATATTATTATTATTTTGTTAATATTTAATTAATTAGTATTAATATTATTAATTAGTTGTTTTTATGCATTTTTAAATTAAAATAAAATTAAAATTATTAATTATTTAGACATTTAATACAATATTTGTAACATTGTTAATAAAAAGTATATATTTTTTATAATTATAATACATTTACATTCATCTATTTAGCAGATGCTTTTATCCAAAGGAACTTATAAATAAGGATAAAATAAGTACTTTTCGTCAGAGAGCAGCATAGAAAGACTAGGAAATACCAAATACAATTGTATCATTAACAATACTATTTAGTTAATATTTAACTATTAATTTATATGAATATGATTAATTATTAATATTTTAGGTTTTATGCATTTCATTAAACAATTCTTAAATAATTATTAAAAATAAAAATAATAATATTAATACATTCAATACAGCATATTTCATATTATTGTTAATAATTAAAGCTTTTTTTATTTTAAAACATTTACATTTATTCATTTAGCAGATGCTTTTATCCAAAGCAACTTACAAGTAAGGATAACATAATAGTTTTGATCAACGTATGAAGACTCTAAGTTTAAGTTTAGTTAATTTTTAAGAATATTTTTGTTTAAAAAAAAAACTTTTTTTTTACTTTATCTTACAGTTTTGTTATTCTAACTCACTTGTGTGTGGAGCACACTCAGAATTACTCAATGTTGTTTAAGAAGTATGGAGAGCTTATATGAAGGTGTTTGGTGCATGTAGAAAGTTAAAGAGTGCACATAATAATGTCATAATGATACAAATAAGCTTATTAAAAAAAACTATTGATTGTAATAATGCTTAAAATTAAACAAATGTGTACTGTTGACATCTCATCTGATTGTAACAGTCTTGTATTTCGGCCCACAGGAATCTGCCCAGGAAGCCGTGATCACCAGAGACATCCATCGCACCTTCCCTGCTCACGATTACTTCAAAGACTCAGGCGGCGATGGCCAAGACTCTCTATACAAGATCTGCAAGGTGAGCTGAATGCTGCGAATCCTCCAGCCGTGACTCATTCCCTCTGTCTGCTAACAGCATCACGACACCACTGCAACATCTCTATCCGCTGACCTTTTGTTTTGTCGTAATTATAATAATGGCCTGGTAGATATACTGACACGTGTGCTGTGTTCACTTCCGTGCATCCTGATATCTGATGCAAACGTGTGTCCCTGAGATGTGAGAAAACACTCGCTTGTGCAATATGCTAGTTGAACAACATGAATCATTCACATTTAGAAATAAAGCTAGAGTAATATTTTATGCCGTTATCTGTAGAAGGCTGTTTCTGCTTGGAGGTAAATATAAAAAAAAATGTAACTCTGACTCTTTCTGACCTTTCTCACTTTTTTTCTCTCAGTTCTAAAAATATCGTACAATCCTGACTTAACAGAATTTAGAGTGTGCATCTTGAAATCCTGAGTTTGTTTATATCTGGCAATTCTCAGTTGGCATCTCACAGTTCTACTTTTTATTTTACAGATGTTTCGTTTTCATCTCTTGTTAGTTCACATGTCGCCATTATTAATTCGTTTACATGTCATGATTATGAGTTAGTTTACATCTCACGGTTAAGAATTTGTTTGCGAATTAGTCAATAATTATTAGTTTAATTTCACAAATTCGAGTTTACACACTGCTAATCTGAGTTTTCGTTACACAATTCTGTGTTAGTTTACATTTAGAAATTCCTAGTTTACATATCGCAAATTAGAGACTACATTTAGCAGTTTTGAGTTTACATCTCACAAATCTGTTTGTTTTTGCTATTGTGAGTTTGTTTAGATCTTGCGATTGTAAGGCCCCGGTATACTTCAATCTAAACGGAAGAACAAATGTTTTTATTTAAAACGAAATTCTAAAAGGCTGAGTGACGGTATACTGTGTAGAACATTCAGATGAGGCAGTACGTACATCACATTGTTTACTTGTACGGTTTACTCCTTAACACAGCAATAATGGCAGCTGTTCTGTTAACATCTGCTTCATAAAAAAAAACTAGCTCTGCTACTTGACTGTTCGATTTGTTCATGTCGATGTTGTTGTTGTTCTCCTGTCTGACCTCTGTGGAATAAGAAACGAATTGGTGGTTGAAGTACACGTAACAGACCAATGGTAGCTCAGGTGTTTTGGAGTCAAAATGCAATCCCCCCAAAAAATTTGCTTTGGTGAGCAATTTCGAATTGCCAAAATGAATTTAAAAAAGAACTTAATTTGGCCGGATTTTGTTAGAAATTAAGTAATACTAGGGCTGTTAGTTTAGATCTCAAAATTACGGGTTATTTTACATCTTGCGATTAACAATAGTTAGGGTACAGTTTGTGATTATGAAGTAGTTTACAGTACATCTTCGAGTTCTGAGTCGGTTTTCATCTCTCGTTAGTTTACATTTCAGGCTTACGAGTTAGTTTACATCTTGCGATTACAAGTTAGTTTACATCTTACGCTTACGAGTTTATTTACATTTCACGATTACGAATTTGTTCACATCTCACAATTACGAGTTTGTTCACATCTCACAGTTACGAGTTTGTTCACATCTCATGATTACGAGTTTGTTTACATTTAACAATTAGGAGTTTGTTCACATTTCACAATTACGAGTTTGTTTACATCTCACGATCACGAGTTTGTTTACATCACACGATTACAAGTTTGTTTAAAGCTTTCGTTTATGACTAAGTTTACATCTAACAATTACGAGTTTGTTTACATCTCACTATTACGAGTTAGTTTACAGCTCTCGTTTATGAGTTAGTTTACATCGCGGAATTAGGAGTTAGTTTACATCTCACAAATACACGTTAGTTTACAGCTCGCATTTACAAGTTAGTTTACATCAGAATTACGAGTTAGTTTACATCTTGCAATTGAAAGTTAGTTTACAGTTTCATTACGAAGTACTTTATGATACATCTTAGAGTTAGTTTTCTTCTCTCGTTAGTTTACGTCTCGCAATTATAAGTTTGTACTTATATTTCAGTTCTAGAAACAGGGTTCGATTTGCAAAATAGAGAGTCAAAATAAAATTTTTATAATTTTGTAAATTAGAAGCAAGGCAGAAACAAGCTGCTATATTTATTAGTTAATTTATTAATTCAATTCGTTAATACTCCATTTTTACATAGTTTGGTAATCATAATATATTGCATCCCAGAAGAATGTATTTAGATTTTTACTTTTAGAAACATGTATTATAGGAAACAGGAGAAAAGCAGTGAGTGCTGGAGAAACAGGGATGTGATGGTGCTCTTCTCTTTTAAATCTCCTTTGTGAGCAGCCTTAAGAGGTTCTCCATCAGCTGATTGGCACCGGCAGATTAAAAGCCTCCTAAATTGTGCAAAAGACCTTCAATCCAGCTAATCCCAGAGACAAAATCCATCAACTCAGAGCGGCATACGTTGCCATCAGCATTTATCAGGGTTTCCAGTCATTAACAAATTATAAAGCAGCACAACTGCTTGTGATTTTAAAAGCTGCATAAAGCAGTATTTTTTAAAGGTTTTTTCAAATAAATGTATTATTGTCATTAATTATTTTAAAACCCCTTTTCACTTCATTTTGGAAAGTTTTGTTTAATGGCACAATACCTGAACCGATGTTTTTCCACAGGCTTACTCTGTGTATGATGAGGAAATTGGTTATTGCCAAGGGCAATCATTTTTGGCGGCTGTATTACTGTTACATGTAAGTATTTTGCTTTTTACTACTTCATAAACCTTTTCTCAGTGTTCATATATTGTCATTTTTTTATTTTTTGACTTTTCTTTTTTATTTACCACTAATAACTAATTTGATACATATTTAATAGTAAATAATAGGTTAATTTACATAAGTTTTTTGCATTTATAATTATTTTAACTATACCTCAAATAGTTTAGCTTGTAGATGTTTGTTTGTTTTTTTGTTTATTTGATTATTTTATATTATTATTTACTTGTATTTATTAAATGTTAAATGTTCCTAATTGTAATTATTCTTTTTTGAGATCCTATAGCCTGAAAAAAATTCTATGAAAATTAGTTAATTTATGGTTTAGTTTGGGTCATGTTTTTGTCTTTTTTAGTAGTTACTTTCTCATGAACTGTTTTTGTTTTGTTGTAGATTTCATTTTTGTTTTTAATAATAAAAAAAAAAAATATATATATATTTTTATATGTATGTATATATATATATATATATATATATATATATATATATATATATATATATATATATATATGTATATATGTATGTATATATGTATGTGTGTGTGTGTGTGTGTGTGTATGTATATATATATATATATATATATATATATATATATATATATATATATATATATATATATATATATATTCATATATTTAATCAAGGCTTTAAACCAGAAAATACTTTGCAGAACTACATGAATGCGAGCTGAATTTCTACTGTATATGTTTAGCTTTTGTTTTGGTATTTATTGTATTTTTAGCCTGTTTTTTGTTTTGTTTTGTGCTTGTTCTTTTCTTACAAACAATACCTGGCTTGTGGCTTTTTGATGTATTGTGGTAAATGGATTTGAATTTAAAATATTTAGTATATGTACTTATATTAACATTAAAAGCATTCCTTTTTGAAACCTTAGCACAGAAAATGCTCTACAAACATTCATTAGCTAGCTAGGTAAATAACACTAATAACAATACAATCTGAGCCTTATCTTTGACTTTGTGATTAGTTAACGAAAAGCAACAGAAAGTAAAGGACGGACATTGATGAAGCGGCTCATTCCATATTTAATTAAAGCCAGACCTGAATAAGATGGCCACTTTTTGTTGTTGTTGTTTTTCTGCGACACCAGCCCATACGGATCTTGATATTAGAGAGCGTTTGAGGATTTCTATAATGTAGTGTAAGTGTCTTTCTCATGGCCTTGCCCAGGAAGCTCAGGAGCTGTCAGGAATATTAATGGCGGAGCTCGTCTACCTGCAGGAGCCCATTGAGCTCGGGACACACACGCTGTCGCTGTGATTTAATACCCAGTTCGCTGTCTGTCTCGCTCTCCATCTCAGAAACACAAACAAACTCTGATAGCATCACCAGAGACGGGCAGAAAGACTGACGCAGCGCCTGACACGTTCAACACTATAGGCAGGGCCTGAAGCCTACTTTTTTTTTAGCAACAAACGTATGGTTTTAGTGTGAAAAATTTAGGGTGCACTTTAGTAGTGCTATTAGAATGCATCAAATAATAGTTTTTTTACTATTATTAACACAAAACAGTCCCCTCTCAACAGATGTACTGAGTTTTTTTGGGGGGAGGAGGAACTAAATTTAATGATTGAAGAAAATAGTTGGGATCTTATTCTTGCACGAATAAATTTATCATCAATAAACGCTAGTCATACTCTCGTTCTATTCAAGGTTGTGCACAGTATACACTGTTCTACAACTAAACTAAATACAATTTTCCCTGGTATTGACCCAATTTGCCTTCGCTGTACAACCGAACCAGCCACTGTTACATACTTTCTGCTCTTGTTTAAAACTGCCTGATTTTTTAGCTTTAGGTGTTTTTCTATTGTTTTTTCACTTTTCACACACTTTTTTTCATCAATAGACGTAAACCCCTTAATGGCACTGTTTGGAATCCTGCTTTTGGTGTAGCCTTTGCAACTTTACTGGCTATACTATTTATTCTTATGAATTGGAGGTCAGCAGCTTCCTCTTCTTATCAGCAATGGGTTTTTGATTTCTTTGATGCTCTTTGAATGGAAAATATTTGGTTTGCAATTAAACAAAAGCTAAAACAGTTGTAGAAAGTCTTTAGCCCTTTACTAAGTTTTTTTAAAGAGACTTTTTTTTCTTTATTTTTGTATCATTTATTTATTCTTTTATTTTTATTATTTTATTATTTTATTACTTTATTTCTTATTTTATCTTATGTATGCATGTTTTTGTGTATATACATGGCATTTTACCTTTTATTTAGATACTTATTTAGTGTATAATTATGTTTTCCTGATAGTTTCTTGTTTGGTGAATTGTATCAGTATATGTATCAATATATTGTATATTTTATTGCCTGACCTAAGATGAACCTAATATTAATAATAATTATAAATAATAATAATAATAATAATAATAATAATAATAATATAAATTATATTATTTAATTATATAATATAAATTATAATAATAATATTTTAACTGTAGTAAAGTGAAGTGGGGTGGATATTTACAATGATTTATATATTTAAAATGTATGCTAAAATGTAGGATGTCACAAATTCTCTCTGCTCACTTAAACATTTGAGGAAAATCTAGTTTACATTTGCACTACAGCTATATTTAACGTTTATTATAATCTCAACATCATAAATGTGCACATTAAATTATTAATTTATTTTAAATCATTGTGGCTTTTTACGTTTAATAATCCCATCAGATATCGTAGCATTGGTTATTTAAATCCCAAATTAAAATACTTTCATAAATTATAAATGTAAAAGACATTTAAAAGTGTATTTATTGTATAGTTATCAAACTTTATTTTAAATTAAACAAATTTATAATAAAAGATACACATTTTTTTTATTATAAATCAATAATAGCCTTAAAGAAAAATCTTCTGCATAATGACTTTTAATTACAATAATGATAATAATACTTCAGTTATAAAATGGGTAACACTTTATTATGATGGTCCATTTGAGCATTAGTAGACTGTCTACTGATCCTTCAACAAACATTCAACTGACGATAAGAAACTAATCTAAGTACATGTCAACTTACACTAACTCTAACTCCAAACTAACAGTCTACTTATAGTCTATTGAGAATTAGTTGGCATATAGATGCAATGTAACTTAAATTCAACAAACAGACCATCAAAATAAAGTGTGATCATAAAATGTAATATATTTAAGACTTTACTTTTAACTACACTTTACAAACCCGCTGGGTATTCCTTTAATTTCGCACACATACTTCTGAATAATGAATACATTAAACAGTCTATTTCTAGTCTTAAGAGCGAGTGAAACACTCATGCTACTGATGGGTTGGTTGTGTTCATTGCAGCCTGATCATCCAGAAATCATGAATATCTCTGTCACTGTTTCTTTTTAGATGCCTGAGGAACAAGCATTCTGTGTGCTGGTGAAGATCATGTTCAACTATGGTCTCAGAGAGCTTTACAGAAACAACTTTGAAGATCTTCATTGCAAGTTCTACCAGCTGGAGCGCCTGCTACAGGTTTGCTCTTTGCTTTCTGAGTAGTGCTGCGCTACAGTATAGATTGCTGTGAGGTTAAGTGTGATTGTCACACAAAAGACTGATTTTATTAAATATGTATAAGCTGGACTTTTGAGCTGAGCACAAACACAGTGCTGGATTTCAGCACGTCTTGCATTCTTTTGCTACTAACCAATAAAAATAAAGACTTAATTTTCAGTTGAACTTTCAGTTAAACCTTTAAGACAACTAATTGTAAAAATGACATGACATGAAGAATTTTATACAATATTACAGTTTGTGTTTTACAGCACAGCAGTTAGAAGTATTTTAGTCTCATGTTTTTTTTTAAGCTACAGTTCTCACTATTAACAAAATATTAATGACTTTTAGCTTAATAAACTTTTTTTTATTAATAAGAAGGTAATAAACCACTAGTTAATAGTGACAATTGATGCTTAAACTAAAGTGTACCATTATTTCTTATTTTAATATTATTTAATTGCAAGTTTATATTTCATAATTTGACAATGTCATAACTGTGAGTTTATATCACACAATTGCAAGTAATAAAAACAAGGGTGATTTGCCATAGTACGTCTTTTGGCTCTATTTGATCTAGGCACAGAGTCTAATGCACATGGTACAAAAGCATTAAGAGCGTGTCCGTATCCACTTTTGCTATTTTAGGATGGAAACATACTGTTCGCACATGGTCTAACAGGGTTGAGCTTATTCTCTTAATGAGTTATAGGTGTGTTTTGAGCATAATGTGCATTAAAATTAATCTAAGTCTCATTTCCCATTCCCTTTAAGAGTCGGTTGCGTGATGCCATTGCACATTTGCTGTTTACATGGCGGACTTTGTAAGTGGAAAAACTGAACGCTTCACTTGCGAAAAAACAGTTAAACAGACCATCTGTGGTGTGAGGATAAAGAGCAAGCCTCCTCCATTCGGTGTCTTTCTCTTTACTTTTACTCTTGACTCTACTCCTTGACTGTCATGGATAAGGAAACAGTGTTGTACGCACTCCACTAAAGACATCCATTAGCCTACATATTTAATTTTGTTTGTTTAGTGCAAAGATTTGTTTCTAAACCTTTTCTAGATTCAGTTCTAATTTCCAGCCAACGAATAAATGAACAATAATAACGAAGTGTGGTAAAAAAACTAAGTTACCTGTATATCCATACACACCTATTAACCTATATGGTTCAAAACCTGACAGTTAAACGAATCTAAGCTTGTTTTTATTAAAACAAATATAAATATGCATATAATAAATAATACTACTAGTAATAATACCATTATACAAAAGTAATGTGTCATAAACTGAAAATAACCCACAAGGGTAAAGAAGGCATGGAGGCAGTGGTTTTCATATTTATGTTGAAAATAGTACTTTTTGTAGTATTTTAATCCTTTTATTCTTATTCATTTGTGTGTATTAAGCAATGTGTAAGTGTTTAAGGCGCACAACTAACGTGCCCTGCGCTGGACTTTAGACCTGCTTTCAGCTGGTTTATTTAACAGTCTATTTTAGTTACTCAAAATAGCAACACTCCAACAATGCGCCTTAACACGCCTCCTTTCTAGACCACAACACCCATGAGTCTACAAAGCGGCGCAAATGGATTTACAATTTAAACAATATGGCGCAACTGGGAAAATTAGGCTCACATTATTGCACCGGGTGTATGATATATTATTGCTCAATTCAGAAATAACAGTTTAAATTGCGAGATAAAACTCCTAATTTTCACTCACAATTGTGAGTTTATCTCTTAATTCTGAAGAAAAAATGTGAATAAGACTTTCAAGATTCAAACTAAGAATTGCAGAAATGACCATGGTCAGTATTGAGACCTCTTGCAATTTTATATATTGGTTTATTTTTATGTTGTAAATTTACAATTTTATGTGTAGTACATTATAGTAAAAAATTAGAAGTGCACAATATAAAGCCTAAAATTGCTTAATGTATGAATGAATTAATCGAAATATGCAGATAAAACTATGAATTGTAGGAAATAGTCAAAAAAGTCAGAATTGTGAGCTATAAACTACAAGAATTGTGCAAATTGTTTATATAAATTGCGCAATTTTGCCAAATAATTTTTTCTTCAGAAAATGACAATAAACAAGTGCAAACTGAGATATGAACTCGGGAAGTCACAATTGTGAAAAAATAAAGTCAGACTGATGAGACATGAACTCAGGATTACAATAAAGGTCAGAATTGCAAGAAAAATGCTCTTCAATATCAAGTAATCTAGCCATTTCTTTTTTTTTAATAATATTTCTGTATTTGCATGTGTTGTGGGAATTTGTTATCTAATGGATGATGATGTGTTTTCTAAACTTGCAGCACAATTGAGTTCTCTCAGCCACCATACAGAATTAGGAGGCGAATGCAATGTCCATTTCATGCTGACTTCAAACTCTGTTCGCTTTATAATTACCAAAAGTAGTTTGTCTTAGTTCTTGTAAAGTGTAACTAGTAAATCTGGCCCTTAGTCTGCAGTGTAAGCGATGGTCGTATTGTGAGCTGTTACCCCCAGCACACTGGAAAATGAGTTTTAATTTTGTGCTTAAATTCAATCAGCCTTGAAGTATCCCTCTTTCAGTGATAAACTCAACCTGGTTAGAATCGACTAGCTCTGCTACTACAAGAGTGTTAGTATCGATCAGGAAAACGTGCTGTACACCACTCTGTGGAAGAATTCCCATTTCTTGGTGTCGTTTCCTCTACATGTGTTAATGTAACACTCTCACCTCCTCCATCTACCAATGCACCACAGAAAAAAGTGCTCCAGAAGAAAAGGTCTCTTTGAGATGCTGAATTAAGATGTGCCTTTGTAAATGTCGGTTACCTCTTTGATTTATTCTCTGCATGGTCTCTGAATACATACTTTTCCCTATTCAATCATTTTTTACTTAAGGTTATTGCACACTGAATTAAAAAATTTCGTCCATCATTTTCGCACGTTAAAAAATACATTCGAACTTGCGTTGTGTGAATCGTATTAACACACTGCCTCTGAATTTTCATCCTTAATACAAAAATTCGAACCAGGTTCGATTTTTAAAATTAATTAATTTATTTTTTTGCATCCCAAAAAGAGCTTCGAGGGGAGTATTGACAGTTCAGTACCACTGTACAAGCGAAAAGCTAAATACAGAATGCCGTTTGGTTTGTGTTTATACATTTGACGTACTGCTCATAGACATTATGATAGAAAGCATGTTTCACTTTTGGTCCATTGCTTCGACACATCAACGTGGCTGCCATCTATGTTAATGTCTATAGGCACAGCCAGTCTCTTCAGGATTTGTTAACGTACGTGAATGTGTGACGTATCACAAGCAATGTATCAAAATTCCACTGATTTCCTGAAATAGGCTAAACTTTGCATTTCGGAATAATCCAGCACAGATCTTTGATAATGAGCTGAACTTTGAACACAATATAGCCTGTTCCTCTTTCTTTTTCTACTTTGGTGAAGAGAGGAGAACGTATCACTGCTTAAACTGACTCCGAAATGTTTTGTATTTTTTTGTAATGGATGAATTAATATGCATCGGACTCGTTGTGCAAGGTTTGTTTACGTGACATTTTGCGCATTTGAATACAAAAAAAAATGCATAAAAATACAAGTGGTGCTGGCTGCAGAGCCATTTGGGCGAGCTGAGCTCCAGCGAGGGGGAGCTTGAGCTTGAGCTCCACCTTTTTTGCACTTCTTCTACGAGTGATTTCACTGGGGGTAGGGTTAGGGGTGGGGTTGGTGTACGCATTAAAACAGCTTACAGGAGGCAGAGCGAGAGCTCATGCTCCCCCTCGCTGGAGCTCAGCTCTGCTCTAATGGCTCTGCAGCGAGCACCCTCTCTAAAAATATCAGACTTCAGTGCGCAAAGTCCTTTAAAGTTATGATTTAAATAAACCTCTAAAATTGGCCTTTAAAGCTAAATATTAATGTTTTCTCTAATTGTGTGGTTTGTTGAGTTTTATATTGAATTGTATTTTTTTGTTTGTATAATTTGTAATTTGTAGCATCTTCATGATTTCGTTTTTCTTCAGTCATTTCATATATTCATTTTATTTGTTTTCATTTTAGTTCAGGTGGTACATTTTGCCCATTATGTTTAGATATTTTGTGTTAATTTGTCTTTTCATTTCTTTAAAATCCCCTTAGGAAAGCATTAAATATTTTAATTAATGATATTTTCTATAATCTCAGAGCTTTCATTTACATAATTTAGAAACTTTTGCTTTATAAACATACACACACTTATGAACATTGAGTATTGTTTCCAAAAGTGCTACTTTTTCATTATTATTATTATTTTTTTTAATCTAAACACACTCTTGTAAAATAGACATGACCACACACTTGGATCTTGTGTCTTTTAAAGCACCTCACATGAGCGCCATGTTTTTAAAACCCAGCCTCAAGTTAAAAGAATTTCAACTTCTGGATGTAGCGTCGCACATCAATATCAAGTCCAAAGCAGTGGGATAATCAGAAAAACTCATAGACCTATCCATCCATCCATCCTTCTATCTGTGTCTGTCTGTCCGTCCTTCGTTTTGTTTTGTTTCTTTGTTTATCTATCTAACTGACTGTTTGTCTTTGTCCATCTGTTAGTCATTTTTGTCATATTTCTGTCTGTTTCTTTTTATCTCTCTCTCTATTTATAGCCAAAATCTGCAGGAAATCTGAGGCAGTTTTTAAAAATACCTTATTTCGTAAAATTCGTAAAGTCTGCTTGATGTTTGCCTTAAATTTAGCAATCATAAAATCACAAATTTCTGGAAGCACTGCTCAACACACAAAACCGCTGTCAGGCTTTCTGTTGACTACAGGTCATGCTTTTCCCCTGCACTAACCGTCAGTGTTTCTCTCCAGGAGCTGCTGCCGGACCTGTGGTCTCACTTCCAGGAGCTGAACTTGGAGGCTCACATGTACGCATCCCAGTGGTTCCTAACACTGTTTACCGCCAAGTTCCCTCTCTGCATGGTCTTCCATATCACCGACCTGCTCCTGTGCGAGGTGATACATCCTCCTCTAATCACAAAATCACAGTAACCAGGGCCTGACCAGGTCCTTTAACCAATGAGGTGTCACTGCGGGTAAAAATAAGAAGCGAATCGCAACATAAATAGAAACCGAGCCATTGGCTCTTTTTCACTCACCGTCTATACAGTTGTAAATCTCTGTTTTAGTGTGAAAAGTACACATTTAGATGTACTACTCATTGTACACATGATTTTTGAATACTGGTACAACAGAGAATATTTAATTGCAGGGCCGGATTTGTCAACATTAAAATGAGGTAAGAATAAATGTGTGATTTACATATCCAGAGGTGTGCTGGTATGTAACTGTAGTTGCCATACTATAATCTGGTAACTGTAGATTTAGAAAAAAAAAAAGATCATTTGTGTCTGATGTAGATATTACTGTGGTTTATCATTTAACTTCATTATGAGTTTCAAACTGTTAATGCATTTAGTAAATATTTCTGTTGATTTATAAAAATACTGTTTATTTTGATTTGAACACATGTATTAGTCTTTTATTTATTAACTTTTACACACAGTGCATGTAAAAATATGTTGTGAAATTGCAGTAGCTTCAAAACGATTCTTTAACATACTTTAAAATTGCTTTAAATTCTATATGTACTGTGATTAATAGTAAATGTAGTACTATATGTAAATAGTGGGTAAAATAATTTCTTTACATAACTCTGTAAAACTAATATTTTTACAATTCTTAGTCTAATTCTGACTTGGGTTGGGTATCGCTTGAGGTTATTTTAATACCGGTGCTAAATCGATACTTTTAAAACAGTACTGGTGCCTAAACGCTCCCTGAACTGATACTTTTGAGCCAAAAAATTATTTGACAAAAAATATATATATTTTAATCATTATAAATAAACAAAATAATTCTATATTTATACTTTATCATTTTAAAGTTTAAAGTATACATCAACTCATATTTTATATATTTGAATTGCATTAATTTATTTCTTTTGATCATTTGTTTGTTACCATGAATGCAAGACTTGCATTATGCAGTTAACATTACATTAGCTTACTACTAACCTGTGGAAAGGCTGTCATCGAAATCAGTGAGCTCCTTTTTTTCTTGGGTTGGGGCTTGTGACTATGTTTACATGGACATGAGTAATCTAATGATTTGCCTTTATCTGAATAAGACACAATAATATGATAAGGGTGTTTCATGTCCTTGAGTTTTGAATGTTCCTTTCATGATTGTGTTACATGTTATAGCACACACATCCATTAAATTCATTGCGTCACAGGGTTATCCAGGTTTTCTATGCAGTTTTTGTGAACAATTGTTTTTATTATTTCAGTTTTTGTTTTATATAGAAAGCATACAGCATATGACTAAATCGTAAAACAACCCTGAAATTCCCCACCCAGGTACACTTGCTCTATAATAACAGAAGTAGGTGTGGGTGTGTGTGGTCCTTTAAGGTAATCTAAAATCGCTGTTTACATGGTAGACTCTTAATTAAAGTATTGTCTTAATCATATTAAAATCGGAGGATTGGTGTCCACAAATGTAGTCACTGCAAGTGCTAGATGATGTCGAAAGCTGTCAAAGACAGTGCATTCCTCTGCCTTTAAGTTTATTCCCTGTGCCCTCAAAATTTCTCAAAGTTTCTCACCTTACACACAATTTTAGTAAAGCATATGCTTCACGTTGGTGTCAGAATCCTTGCTTGTAGAATATAGCCACATATTGGATCGCTTAGTTTAAGCAAATTAGATGAATGCAATCATGCATGTTGATGAAGGGAGTCACTCACTAGATGCAACATACTGCACCCTTTGCCTTCTGTCTCTAAGCAGCTACCTATGTGTGCCTATGTGTGCCTTTGATGCACCCCTTTATGTTTCTTATGTCAAGTTCAAATGTTCAAATGATTTCTGTAGCTAGTAGAATCTTTTTAAAAGTAAGATGCTAATGGTCTAATCCAATTCAATGATTTATGCTAAGCTAAGCTAAAAGTGCCCTCACCAGACCCAGAGATCGGCTGAATGGATTAAAAATGGTAAAACTTAATCTTTTAACTCTAGGACAGTTGTAAAATGAGCTGATTTTTTTAAACAGTGTAGTTTTACTTTAAAGAAACAAATGTGTCATTTCTTTCTGTTTAATATATGAAAAATCCATATTTTTTTCCTAAGCAAACACAGTCAGCTTTTGAACAGCGGATAAAATCTGAAGGAAAAGTTTGCTTGTTTCTAAACTTCTTGAACTCTGTTAGATTTCCCAAAGCATGCATCCTTGACTTCTCAGAAATGGGCTTTGTGTCTTTCTGAAAGAAACGCTTCGACCTTTCTGCTCCTCTGAGAGCTTTTCCTTTTTATTTTTTTTCCCCATTGCTTTCATTGAGCGTCTGTAGTAGCCCGAGGCCAGACAATTAAAAGTTTCCTCAGCCTGTCTCAGTCAATGAATCGCATGATGAAAATCTGTTAGATGCTCCTTCCCTCCTTCTCTCTTTCTCCATCTATCAATTCATCTCTAATTCATTAGCACTCCTCCGCCTTTTAAGGCTCTTCCTCTAATGTTGAGTAACTCGTTGTCATCCTGGTCTTTCACATTCATTCGCTAACCCTCATTCATAATTTCATTTTAGTCAACTTGAGTTTTTTGTTTTCTTTGTGTTCTAAGATTAATCACAATGTAGAAAACTCGTTTCAGATGAGAGTCAGTATTTACAAATATAAAAATATATATTTAAATGTGTTGTGATGTTTGACAAGATTAAAGCTTTTCATTTTTTTACTGTATAGAAAATGTAAATACTGATTTTGCTAGTTTGCATAATTTTGCTATTAATAGATTGTTTTGGTTGTTTGATAGTTTGGATGATTATTATATTAATTAATAAATGATTATAAATATTAAATAACATGTGAGTTATTAATAGCATATCAATATTATTATATTAATTAATGTTTGTATTATTTGTATTATATTATAGTTATTCTTATATTATGCAAGTTACATATATTTAACTATAGACTCTAATTTATTTGTTTTTATTATGTATTATTAGTTTTATTTAATATTATATTTTTTATTTAATTTTATCTTTTTTATGTTTTTTATATATATATATATATATATATATATATATATATATATATATATATTATTTTGTAATTGATTTTATATTTAATTATATATTCATTTTTATTATTTATTATATGTTATTAATTTAATTTTATTATATATATTTTATTTTACATTATATTTAATTTTATTTAATTATATATTTTTGTGTATTATTTGTTAAATGTATTTAATTTAATTTTAATGTATTTTAATTTTATTTCATATTTTATTTTATATTTAAATTATTTTTATATTATTTTATATTTAATTTAATTATATATTTAATGTATTAATTTATTTTATTGTTAACTTTTTATTTTAGCATGGCACACTTACACACTACTACCATAATTTTAATTGATTCATGTTTATTTACCATATTTCATTTTAAAATAGTATTATATTGTGTGGTATTGTATTAAATGTTGTAGTATTATATTATATTATATTATATTATATTATATTATATTATATTATATTATATTATATTATATTATATTATATTATATTATATTATAAAGTGCTAATTGCTATATGTTATTATATTTAACTACATATTTTTAATCAACTTTTTATTTTAGCATTTCACTCTTATGCTATAGTACCACAATTTAACCTTATTCATGTTTATTCACAATATTTTATATTGTATCATATTGTATTACTTTTTTTTATTATTTAATGCATTTTTTTTTTGTATATTTGTATTATTACATTATATTTTCTATTTTTTTTTTTGCTATTACACTAGTGCAACTCCTGTTCCATTGCTGTAACTTTTTTTTCCCTGTGCCTCATTATGTTAATGTAGGCAAATTGCTCCATTCACTCTGCCCGATTGCAAACGTAAACTCTAACACTTTCACTCATACCCACAACAACCATCAATCATGGCATGTCCACTTGCCTTTCAAACCCAGTATTTCTTGCATAACCAAAAACGTCCACCACTAAAGTCTTATTCTCCCTCAACAAACACAAACACACTAATATGCCCCCCTGCGATCTCTATTTAGCCCCCCAGCGCCATCTAGAGCCTGTCGGGAGCAGCTTGGTTGTTATTAATAGCTACGGCTGGTTATTTTTAGCTCAGTGTTGCCATGTGAGCAGCTTGTGGAGGCGATGCTCGAGACGGGTGTTTCCATGCGGAGCTGAAGTCAGCATTGCTTCTCCACTCGCCACTGCGATGCCACCTGCGCCCCTATAACACACACACACACACACACACACACACACACACACACACACACACACACACACACAAAAATACACGCATTCAAGCACATACACTCGCTTACACACATATATCCACACACACAGTCACTTACATTTTTGGTTTGCTATCCTTGTGAGGACTCTTCATAGACATAATGATCTTTCTACTGTGGAAACTGTAGATTTTGCCCCTTATTTCCCTAAACCCCCTCATAGACCCTCAGTTTTACATTTCATCATTTATAAGGGTATTTATTTACCGACGGGGACCACAATTTAGGCCCCCATTGTGATGCAAGTCCCCATAAGGCTTCCACCAGATATAAAGACATACACTTACAAATATACTCATGCACACAAGCACACTCACACACACAACAGACACTTCATTCAAACAAACACACATGTACACACACGCACACTGACCCAACATACACAAAAATATACACAAATACACAGAAATTTCACACACACACATGCACACATACAAACACCACACAGACACAAAATACACACAAATGCATGCACACATACTAAAACCCACACTCAAACAAAAAACACACATGCACTTGCACACACACACACAAACACATAAGCACCTGCACACACATAAACAAACAGACACATTTACAGACACATCATGCAAACACGCGCACACTGACCAAATACACACAAAAATATACATACATACAAATAAGTTTGTATATACATGAATAAAAACGCACACAGACACAAAACACACATTCACACAAAGTTGCACACGCACTTAAAAACACTTGTATACAATGCGCTAGCACACACACAAAAACCCACACTCACAAACAGAAACACTTATGCACTTGCACACATATAAACACATATGCACTTGCACACACACAAACACACACATAAACAAAAACACACACATTTACAGACACATCATGCAAACAAAAACACATTTACACCCACACAGGCACAAACATACACAAAAGTGTACAAAAGTACACAGAAATGTGCACACACACACATACTCACAAACACAAACATTCACACACTCGCACACAGCAACACAATGCACTTGCACACAAAAACACACACTCAGAAGCAGAAACACACAAACACACGGAAACACACAATCACTCATACACAGAAAAACACACACCTTTACAGGCACACACTTTGACACAGAAGCACACATGCATTTGCACACACACAAACACACATTCTTACAAACACAACACACAATTGCACACACACAACTTCACATACACACACACAGACACACACACAAACTCGCAAACAAAAACACAAATGCACTTTCATGCACACAAACACTCACTCAAACACACACACACACCTTCACAGGCACACTCACACACAGAAACACACTCACAAACATAATTACACACTCACCCACACATACTGTACAAACACAACAAACTTCACATGCACACACACATGTACTTGCAAACAAAAACACACATGCACTTGCATGTACACAAACACTCACTCAAACACACACACAAACACACACGCACACACACACACTCCTTCACATCGCACACTCAGAGAAAGAAACACACATGCACTTGCACACGCAAACACTCACACAAACAGAGAAACACACACTCACAAACAAAAACACACATGCACTTGTGCACACGCACACACCCTCACACACACCTTCACATGCACACACTCAAGAAGAGAAACACATGCACTTTCACACATACACACACACAGACACACACACACACAGCCTGTCAGTCCACCTGAGCACAATAGCTCTCCTCCTCCTTCAGCTGCTGTCACTCCTACACGTTCAGCTCTTTGTATGAATCCAGCTATTTTAGGAAATGCAAATGCGCTCGACATCACGCTTGCCGCTTCTAGTAGAGCGCAAAAACAGCCCTGCAGCTCTTCTGAAACCATTTAACACAACGCACTGCAGGTGAACCTGCTCCAAACACTCACTCCGTCTCATCATACTAATCAACAGTTGACCGATTACATCAACAATTGCAAACATTTGCTGTATTACAAGCATCTACAGTGTTAGTTTTAAAAATACAATAAATATGCACTAATTAATAAACCATTAAATATGCACTAATTAATAAACAATGAAGTATGCACTAATTAATAAATAATTACACACGCATCAATGTCATTATATAAATTGACAGAATGGACCTTATTACAGTTAAAGAGAAAACAACATATCTTAGTTTTTATTTTTAAAGCTTTAGATGGTAAATTACCACAGTATACATCTAGTTTGTTGGAGTTCTAATCAAATACTTACAATAGCAGATCAGCAGATATACTCTTACTTAAGATGCCATTTTTTTTCACACAGAGTTCGGTCGATCTGCATTCTGTATGTATGCTCCATATGTATGGTATGACCTTCAAGGTATACTATATATGAAATCCGTACCATCTATCGATATATTCAAAAAAGACTCGATTTAAAACAGTGCACATGTTTTAACAATTGATTATGGTTTACTATTAAAATATTAAAATAATTACTTAAAAATATACTATTTTTGTGTGTGTTTATGCGTTGTGATATATATTTTGTAACTCTGTCCTATGCTACCTGTCTTGACCAGGTCTTCGTGGTAGAACAGATATTGTATCTCAATGGGTCCTTGCTGGTGAAATAAATAAATTGATTAATTAATGAAATATGCGATCATTTAATATATATACACTATAACATATATAATATAAATACAATATAATATTACATATTAAACTTAATGGATTTTTATATTTTATATCTGTAGATTGATGCAAATTATATATGAACAAATCCCTGTGTAAAAACCTTCAAAGTAAACCACCTGACAAAAGTCTTGTCGTCTATTCAAGTTTTAGGATCAACAAATAATAACTCGACTTTTAATTGATCATTTGGTATCAGAAGTGGCATATATGAAAGGCCAAGGTTTCTAGATTATTTGACCAAAATAAAATATAATCATGCCTTCATTTTTGCTTAGACAAAAGTCTTGTCACTTAAAAGAAATAATGTACAGTATTGAATATAACGTCATTGTGAAAAAGATTTCATATTGTGTATGACTCCCATGAGCTTGGAGGACTGCATCTAAACATCTCTGCAATGACTCAAATAGCTTAAAGTCATCTGGAATGGTAAAAAAGCGTTCTTGCAGGTCTCTCAGAGTTCATCAAGATTCTTTGGATTCATCTTCAATGCCTCATCCTTCATCTTACCCCAGACATGCTCAATAATGTTCATGTTGTCTGGTGACTGGGCAGGCCAATTCTGGAGCACTTTGACCTTCTTTCCTTTCAGGAACTTTGATGTGGAGGCTGAAGTGCTGTATGAGAAGGAGCGCTATCCTGCTGAAGAATTTGCCCTCTCCTGTGTTTTGTAATGTAATAGGCAGCACAAATGTCTTATTACCTCAGGCTGTTGATGTTGCCATTCACTCTTCAGATCTCTTGCATGCCCCCATACTGAATATAACCCCAAACCATGTTTTTTTCCTTCACCATACTTGACTGATTACTCTGAGAATCTTTGGTTCATGCGGGTTCCAAAAGGTCTTTTTCAATATTTGTGATCATTGGGATGCACTAGAAGTTATCCCAACTAGAAGTTTATTATTTGTCGGTTTTACAGCTGGGATCAACAAGACTTTTGTCAGATTGTGTACAGATATGAATGAAACTGTGTGTGTTTGTGTTTGTAAAGCTGCTGAAATGGAAATTTAAGACTCAAAAGCTCATTTTGAGAAAAACAGCCTCAAAAATGTGTATTGCTGTTAAACTATTTAGGCACAGATTGATCAAATTTCATCAACGAAAGACTTAAAAGTATATTTTTTATGTTTTCTCTTAATTAGATTTGCATAGTACTTTATAAAAGGGCAGAAAGACTCTCAAACTAACTTGGCAGGTGCATGAATAAAAATAGTTTTCAAATTGTGATCTTCTGTATTACAGTGAAGTGTTTTGCTGTTTTGCTCTAGGCGGTTTGCTGTTCAGATGTTGTGGCCTTGGGAGTGTGTGTGTGTGTAATTGTTTTTTTAATTTCTTCACAGGGATTGAACATCATCTTCAATGTGGCGCTGGCTCTCCTTAAGGTACTAAAGCTTATAAACATTACTTTTCCTTGATTGTTCTAAAATGAAAGGAAATTAAATCTGATCAAATAGGCCAAATGGCAAAGTTTTGCTTAATTTTGAAATATTGAATTGGTTAGAAATAAGGGGGAAATGCTATGCTTACCATTATTTTATTTATTTATTTTTCACGTTTATTTTTTCATCATTATATTATAATATATTATATTATATTATATTATATTATATTATATTATATCTTAATAAGATTAGTTTCTACATTGTTACATATTTTTTTAATTTATTGTCATTATTCTAATTTGAACTGTTAGCTAGCAATAGTTTTATCATGAGCAGTGTTATTGTGTTTATATTCTATTGTCATAGTCATAAATATAAGTTGGCTTTTATATTCAATTTTAAAACATTTTCATTTTTACTTTAGTTTTTTTATAACTACCATTTTTTTCATATTTATTTTCTCATAGTTTGTATCAATATTTTGCGTTATATTTTTATTTTATTCATTTTTGCTAAAACAATATAACTAAAAACTATATATATAAAATTCTGACTTCAACTATATATATATATATATATATATATATATATATATATATATATATATATATATATATATATATATATATATATATATATATATATATATATATATAGTTGAAGTCAGAATTTGTTGAACGAAAGAACCATCTTTATACAAAAGAACAAACCATCTTTATACAATAATTGCCTAATTACCCTAACATGCCTAGTTTACCTAATTAACCTAGTTAAGCCTTTAAATGTCACTAAGCTGTATAGAAGTGTCTTGAAAATATCTAGTTATTAAAACTATTATGTTTGGAAATGTTCTGAAAAAATCTTCTCTCCATTAAAAAAAGAAATGTGGGGGGATAAACAGGGGGCTAATAATTCTGACTTTAAATAAACACACACACACACACACACACACACACACACACACACACACACACACACACACACACAAAAATAAAAAAAAATAAAATTAATGAAATTGTTTATCTGTACCCTGGTGCCTGCAAATCATAGTTGTTTTATTTTTATATATACAATAGTTCTGCAAGCAAAAAAATAAATAAATAAATAAATAAATAACAATACTGAGTCTGTCTCCCTCTGCTGCCCAGAATAAATATTGCCCTTTTGCAACCCAAATATTTCTGTCCAGAAATAAAGTATGAAAACATAGTATATCAGTCATTGTCTATATGATATATAATTATACAAATACTAATCGTCACGTATAAACACAGCCTACAAAATGCTACTTACAAAGACAATAAGCTCAATTTATCACTCTTTTTGTAACCACAAATGCCATTTGTCTTCTCATAAGATGCATTGTCTCGTTAACCCAGTGCAATAATGAATTTGATCCGGGCGTCTGGCTGCTGTCGGAGTGATGTATGCCTGCGTTCCGGATTGTTGTTGTGCTATTATTGATCATCAGCATCTTGAAGGGTGAAACTTTGTGCAGCTGTGGGCCTTTATAACTATTGGGTGTTTTTTTAGAGATTCACAACAAACTGATCACGTTTAGAGGTTATTTGTTCGAATGAGATCGACCTACAGGACCTGTATACACCTTTTTCCTGTGCGTCATGATGCTTTGCGTGATTTACGGTAGTAACCTCTTTTAAATTGTAACAATCATTTAAGAGTTTAAAAACTGGGGACCAACATGACATTAGTCCCTTTTACACAGTCATACTGGTAAATATCTGGTAATTTTCCGTAAAAGTCTGTACTGTATGTATAAAAGCATGTATTGGTCTTATATTCTTATTATTTTTCTTATTATAGTCTTATAATTAACTCCGAGGTAAACAACTATGTTACATGTGCATTTATCTGAAAATCACTGCCCAAACATTGAAATGTTCACCAGGCAATCAGAATTAAGCATTCACTTTCAGCAGATATTGAATTTTTAAAAATAACAACAGCAACACAAGTCTGTTCAAGCAAACTGATCACATTGGTAGGTGATTTATTTGAAGTAGATCATCCTATCTACCTTTTTCTTATGTCCCAAGATTTGTATTAATTTTGTGAGTAGCTTCCTTTAAATTGTAACAGTCAGTGAATTGATTTAACAAACAACGAAGTGACATTGTTCTTCTCACAGGGCATTCGTCCCATTTTTATAGAATATCTATAAGCTGGTGTGCTCCAAAGTTTGCATTTAGAAAAAATAAAACTGATATAAACATCCACAAGCTTGCAGTTTGTCACTTCCACCTAAGTGTTGTCATGGCTAAGTGTTGTGTTCACATGCTCAACAGAAATGACTGTGATTGGCCATGAAGGTCATCAGTTCACCGCACGTCAAAGTGCAAACACAGATACAGGCACACTGGAGCGTTTTAAAGTCGCGTATATCAGCTGGTCTGTCTGTAAGCCGACATATGAGCGATTCACTGATGAATCGACAGATCTTCAGGGATTTAAAATGCTTAAGTGTCCTTGTAGTTCAGTATCTTTATTTACACTTGGTAAACAGTAGTCCAGGGTGGTAAACATGACATTCACTGTCAATCAAAGTCATTTTTGTTTAGAATGTGAACACAATGGCCAATCAGAGGTGTTTAAAAACGCCTGAAAAATGTTAGCGGGACATGGATGTTTGTAAAACTTTAAATACCGATAGGTACTGAAATTCAGTATCGTGACAACACTACCGCCTAAATGGATCAACAATATTTCTTGATATCACCTCATACTTCATTCATTCAACTTCTGACCAATCAAATGCTCTCTAGTATTTAACATGCCCCGCCCCTTTCAATATGCTTCTTTTTTTCTTTGATGCGCTTTATCTCAACTGCTCTCACTGGCAGAGCTGTGGAAAAAAACTGCATTTGCTGTTTTTTTAAAGGGGATGAGCTACTACGTGTCCCGCCCTGTCTTTGTATTTCAGTTGAGATTACGTCAAATTTCGAATAAAAATTGCACATTTTAAAGCACTTCAAGGGGCCGATCACTCCGAACGTGCACAAAAACTTCAGAAACTCGCATATGGTCCAAGTCCCGTACTAGAAGGCGGGTTTTTTTCACCATATAATGATTGATGATTGGCTACTGTACTAGTAGACGGGGCTTTATTCACCATATTGACAGTTACACTTTTCCCCATTCAAAAAGATTTGAGTAGCATGTCTTGTTTATTCTATAAGCTGGGTCCCAAATGGTACACTATGCACTCATGTACTACATACTTATGCACTTACTGTACACACTCAACAGCATAGTATATGAATGTAGGGTTGTCCCAAATGGAACACAAATGTTTTTTTTTTTTTTTTTTTACTAAGCGGAGATTCAAATAGTTTCCCTGATGACAATTAACTGTTGCCAAATTAGTGAAATAAATGCCCAAACTACCAAATAATGCCTGTCATGAGTATAACTGCATTCACCACCGGGAGGCGCTATAATCCCTCTCTTAGGAGAGTACTGCTCTCACAATCCAAAATAAATAGTTATCTAACATGTGCGCCCGATAGCTCTGCCCCTTTAGCTACGTGGACAAAGCTGCGGTCGTTGAGTGAGTGAAGTGTCCATCATTCCAAACTTCATTTTATAGGTTGAGTGAGTGCATCATCCGGGTAATTAAAGTGCACTTACTATTTTTAGAATTTTCAGTGTAAACACACTATTTACACTATTTATAATACAAAATGGCATAGAATAGTGCATAAGTATGCGATTTGGGACGCACCTATAGTCTTTGGGAATATGTAATAAAACCTACTTGTGACTACCTGTGTGATTATCTGAAAATAACCACACAACTTAGAATATTCATCAGCCAGTCAGATACAAGCTGACTCTTATTAGTGTTAACAAATGATTTTCAGCAAAGCAAGAATGACCCCAAAATATCTATCAGTTTAAGCAAAACGATCACATTTGGAAGCACTTTGTTAGGATAGTATTGACCTATAAACCACACATTTATTGATAGACTCTTATAATGGTTTGGAATAAAGTGAATATATAGCTTCTGCTTCTTTAAAGTGCGATGTGTCATCATCTGTTGGCCAACACCGAAGCTTTTCCAGCAGTGTTTTTTTTTCTCAGCACAAATGCATTAGCCTAGTCCACGATGCCACACCTTTATGTAAGCAGCGCTGGCAGGATGACAAATGGTGCTAATGCAAGAGTGGCCTCATTGTGTCTGAGCCAACCTATAGAGAAGAAATATCCACTGATTTAATGTTGAGAAATAGACTGCTCTTCCCTCTTGTGTAATTACTGCTGAACAGTGATCTTGGGTTCCTTTTTAAGGCTCCAGGTGGAGGGGAAATATGAGGAGATTTGTGATTAAAGATCAAATCATAAAGACTGCTGCAGTCGCACTAGCTTGATGGTGGGATCATTTATCAGGTTTAAGAGCAACATTTTGTTTAGCTGTTTTGCCCAATTAGTTTTGACTAATGTCTTGTGTTGTTTATGTTAGAGTGCATATGAGGCATAAAGATATATAGTGATATTATGAACGTCGTAATTTCTAAAGCTGGCTTGAATCTGTGTAGTTTTATTTTGCTTTTATGCTCGTTTTATGTTTGAAAATTTGCTATATTTGTTCCAGTTGTAGACGTTATATTCTTCATTTTAATGATCTAGTCGCAAAGTCTAATGAGCATGGTTCAAAAGCATTAAGGGCGTGTCCGAAACCACTTTTGCTATTTTAAGCATGGAATTTGAGCATAACTTGCATTAAACCAATCAGATTCTTATCTCACATTAGCTTTCAGAGTCAGTTGCGTCGTGCCATTGCGCATTTGCTATTTACATGGCAGACTTTGTAAAGAAATTTGAGAAAACTGTTATACAGAACATCTGCGTGAGGATAAAAAATCGGCCTCTTTGCTTTCTCTTTACTTTTACTCTTTACTCTTTTACTTTGGTGGATAAGGAAACTGTGTTGTCAGGCTAATCGGGAGGACCGGGAGAATTCCCGGTGGGCCGGTCCATTTTTTGGCCGTGAGGGGCGGTGTCCCTAGCTGCTTGCGCTTTCAGCAATCACACTTTTTTTATTTATCTATTTATTTGACCATAGCCTCACTCTTTTTATTAATTATTTTATTTATTATTCATGCTGCGTTAAGACGCTGCGGACCAGAGTTTACACCCCATCCTGAGTAATTTATGTATTTATATTGAATTTTTTTTTCATTTTTAACGTTAAGACATAATACAGTTTGAGTTACTTATGTAGGTGTACATATTTCATTTTTATTTTTTGTGTGACCACTATTACAAAGGACTGGATATCTATAAATAATTTTGCACATAATATTTATTCAGATATTACAGGAAAGGACATTGTGATATTTTAAAGAATGGTGTTGGAGATTTAGCTACCCTTTAATGTTCTCATATTTATGAAAAACATTTGAAGTTCTAAAACAGCTGTTTGCTTGAAAAAGATGTGATAGTGTCATTAAAAACTAAATTGGAAATGACGTTATTTTAATATAGCCAGTCATGAACTGAAGTGGGCTGGTGTAAGGCTTGAAACTCCAGGGCTGAAAAGGAGTCCCACTCCGGCCCTGGGTGTTGTACGCACTCCACTGAAGTCATCCATTAGCCTACATATTTAACTTTTTTTGTTAAGCGCAAAGATTTGTTTCAAAACTATTTCTAGATTAAATTCTAATTTCCAGCAAACGAATAAACGAACAATAATAACGAAGTGTGGTCAAAAACACATCCGAAGTTACATCTGAACACCCGTCCTATGCCCCATATAGTGACACATACGTCTCCAAAACCCGACAGGTGGACAAATCTAAATTTGTTTTTATTAAAACAAATATAAATATGCATATAATAAATATTGCTAATAATATTATAATTATCAATTGCAAATTGTCATGAATAAACCAGGTAAGCCGCCTGAGATGGAGTCAGTAGTTTTTAGTTTTATGTAGAAAATAATTATTTTTGTAACATTTTAATCTTTTCAAATGCAAAGATATTTGTGTATTGCTGTACATCCTGTGTTTATTAAGCAATGTGTAAGCATTTGAACCCACATAAGTGCATAACTCTGCGCTGGACCTTAGACCTTCTTTTAAATGGTCAATCGCGCTGTCTATTTCAGTTCTTCAAAATAGCAATGTGCCTTAACACACTTCTATTTTAGACCAGCACACCTATGGGTCCACAAAGTGGCGCAAATGAATTTTCTATTTAAACAGCGTGGTGCAAAACATGAAAATTACTGTAGCTCTGGTCTGAAAATAGCAACGCATCGCACCTAACATGTCTTGCGCCTTATTGAGCCCGGTGTATGATAGAGCCAAAAGTCTTCTAGTAGGCATGTGTTTGGGTTGTTGATGTGACACTGCTTTGTTATTGTCACATTTGACAAAAAAGAACATAATTAGCATGTGAAATGCATGTAGTTAAACATTTCATTATCTTCCACTGACCTCTTGTTATAAAAATTGCTATTATTTAATATTTATAAATTTTTGAGGCAAATCTCAAAAACTGTCCTATGTTTGTGACTGTATCAAGCATAGTTCAATACATTATACAGCTCTTATAATTTAAAAAGAAAATTGTAAAATTTTAAAATATTTGCATCCATACATTTCTAAAAACATTTGAACTTACATTTATGTCATGTAATGTAATGTGTATTTTTATAGTGCGTAAATGAGTGGCCATATACCCAAAGAACTTCACAATCACGATCCACACTACCACCAGTGTGTAGCATCCGCTTGAATGACTGCTTACTGTTCACTATATTACAACTCCCACAGGCCGCAGGTTGAGCACCCTCTGCTGGTCTCCCTAACACCACTTCCAGCAGCAACCTAGTTTTCCCATGTGGTCTCTTTCATCAAGGTTCTGACCAGGCTCAGCTCTGCTTAGCTTCAATGAGTAACCAGTCCTGGGCTGCAGGGTGACATGGCTGTTTAGTTACTGAAAACCATGTCCTCAGGTTTGACACTGTATGCTATTCTAATTTTATATGTATGCTAATTTTAAATAGGCAATTCCACTGAAAACTTTAATTAGACAGAAGCTCCTGTTTCATTTTGGATAGAAGTTTTTACATATTTACATTTTTTGAACCATTGTAAAGTTAAGTTTTGTTTGCATTTGATGACACGGCTATTTGTTGAAAATGTCTGACAAGTCATGGAGGAAAACAGCATTATTCATGATTTCTTAAAAATAAATAGCATTGTATAAAGATAAGTGATTAACAATGAAGATGGAAAGAGTGCTCAGCATACTGTATACAAGTACACCCCTCACAAATATATCTTTAAACTCATATTTTTAAAAGGAAGCTATACAATATTATATTTGTGCATATACTGTACATTAGATTAGTCTGAAGCTTATCTAACAAAATAACATGGTGGCATAGTGGTTAGCACTGATTTGAGTCTCGGCTGGCATTTCTGTGTGGAGTTTGCATGTTATCCCCGTGTTGGCGTGGGTTTTCTCCGAGTGCTCCGTTTTTTCCACAGTCCAAAGATATGCACTATAAGTGAATTGAACAAACTAATTTGGTCGTAGTGTGAGTTTGTGTGTGAATGAATGTGTATAAATGTTTCCCAGTACTTGGTTGCAGCTGGAAGGGCATCTGCTATGAAAAACATATGCTGGATAAGTTGCGGTTTATTCCACTGTGGTGACCCCTGATGAATAAAGGGACTAAGCTGACGGAAAATGAATGAATGAAAATATAATTATAGTTTTGTATTTTTCTTTGGTCATTTGTGTATTTTTATTGCCATTTTTCTCACCGGTTAAATTCTAAAAAATCTTGTCAAATAGGTACTTTAGTATATGAAAATATTAGTCATCCTCTTTTTAAATGTAGGCTGAAGAACAGAGAAGGCAGGTGTACCGAAGCAGAGCACTGACTGATGCGTATGTGCGTGCAAGGAAGCAGGAGCTGTGCATTAATGGAGAGAGCATGAGTGAGGGAAACAAGAGGGGGTTGCACTGCCTTACTCCTATTGGCTAACCATTACGACATTCTCCCTGAAGGCTCTCATACCCCCTCCTCCTCCTCTTCCTCATTTCTCTCTCTCCTTTCTCTCTCTATACACCCCCCCACCAACACCTCGCGCTCTGTTTCTCCACATGTCCTCCTGCCAGTCCGCCTTTTCCCTTCGCAAGCAGTAGTTAGCATTTAGCATGAGTTACATTGGAGCCCGGACCATCATGTCCACTGTCCATTCGTCCACTGTCTCTGGTTCCCTTGCGACGCCCCTCCTATCTTGCTCTCCTCCTCCCTTTCCTCCACTCCGCCACCTTTTCTAGCATCGGCAGCATCTCTCGCTCTCTCTCTCTCTCGCGCTGTCTTAATCTCATGCTCTCGTCGACTCTCCCCATCGCCGCCGCTCAGACTGGCTCCATCAGCACCCAGAGCTGTACGAACCGAGGCCTGCAGACGAGGACAACAAACACCACCCCAGTCTTGCATCCCACACATTCTGGATTGGCGTTTGGGATGCTTGTAGACCTTGACAGGATGCCTGTTTGTTTACTCTTGACAAGAAGTCGCATCTTTGATGGAGAGCAGAATCTGAAAGCTTCACGTTTCTTCCATCCTATCGTTGTTTCTTGTTAGACGAGCGAAACACGGAAGACGTGCCGTCCGTCTCGACAGCACCACGCGACTCTCCTCCTGCCTTGTTGCCAGGCAACAGATTGCAAATTTGGGAGGAGCCAGCCAATAATCGACCAGAATCAGGGCGTTTTGTTTTGTTTTTTTGACTAAATTTTACTAGATTTAGTCAAATTTTACTAGATGTCTTTTTGAACTAGGCGTGGTCTCCGGTTGTGTTTACATTGCAGACCCAAAATGCATCAGTGTACGTCTAAATTCGCACTTTGGTTTTTGGCAACAAATTCTCACGCTTGTCGAATTGTGATCGAATGACAACGTCGCATTCGCAGAGACTGCGTTAGCGCCACCGAAGCAAACTTTTCGGAGCTTGGACGTCGTCAACGTGGCTGACTCCAAATCAGCCCCAGAGCCTCCATGGGAGGACGATGCAGGGGACTCTGGAGGGGCCCAGGAGGCTCTTTCACCTTTGACCCCGGAGAGGGACCTGCCTTCGCCTCTGTGGGCTCAGATTCCTCCTGCTGTGCGGAGACTGGAGGAAGGGGGCGCTGGAGAGGACAAGGCTGGACCGATCAATGATCGAACCGACAGGGTCATGGGGCTGTTAGGAATGGGTCACCGCCTGTTTGTGCCCCGACTGCTGGCGGTGAGGGGTAGCTACTACAAAAACAGTAGCTGTGTTTCTAACAGTAGCTTTTGTTTCTATGTGATATGTGGTGCTTGCCATGCTAGTTGTGCGGAATTCGTCTGTATTTATGTAGCTATTGTTTTTAATTGCCATCCTGTTACAGGCAATTTTGTTTTTGATGTAATAACATTATTGAGATATTTATTTTATTAATTACTTGAGGAATGTGATTATGCCTTAGGTTCACTTAATTTATTCAGACTATTTCTTTTATTATACCTGGTTATTAAACTACTATTAAAGTGACTTATTTTCTCTTCTCTTTTTTTGTCATATACATTTATTAATAAGGCTTTTATGCTTTGTATTTATTTGCAGCATACAAGCTATTATTTTTATTTGCACTGTCTTCATGACCTTTAATTTCTTAAGTTGCAGTATATAGACTGTTTATTTATTTATTTATTTTTTGCTTATAATGCTTTAAAGTTAATTTAAAATGCAGAGTTTTTTGTTTTTGTTTTAATGGGCTGAATAGATGTTTTTCAGTCATTAAATGATTAATATTTGCTTAATGCTGTTATTACCATATAATATTAGTACTTCCTTTTCCTACATATAGCCTCTGTATTATGATTGATACGATTTATGATTTAATGTAATGTGATTTACGGCATTATTTGGTCACAAAAGAGCAATGCATGCACAATGAGGAAAATCATCACCTAGCAAAGTTCCTGTTCAGGTTGTTTATAAAAACTGTTAACCAGTGTGTTCTTCTTTCTACATGCAGACCTCCAAGGAAGACCTGCTGCAGGCTGATTTCGAGGGTGCGCTGAAATTTTTCCGGGTCCAACTCCCGAAACGCTACAGGGCAGCAGAAAACGCTCGACGCCTTATGGAGCAAGCCTGCAATATCAAGGTAAACAATCATCAAAGCAAAATATCGGAAAGTGTTTATTTTATTTATTTATTTATTTATTTATTTATTTATTTATTTATTTATTTATTTTATTAAATGTTTTATTTTATTTATTTATTTATTCATTTATACCCTAGCTCAGATCTTTTGTTTTATTTTTTATGTAATTTATTTATTTATTTATTTATTCCCTAGCCAAATGTTTTGTTCATTTATTCATTTATTTATTTATTCCCTAGCTCAATTTATTTCCTTTATTTTTTATTTAATGTATTTATTTATTCATTCCTTAGCTCAATTGTTGTTTTATTTTATTTATTTATTTATTTATTTATTTATTTTCTAGCTCAAATGTTTTGTTTTATTTTTTTTATTTAATTTATTATTTATTCATGCCCCAGCTCAATTGTTGTTTTATTTTATTTATTTATTTATTTATTTATTTATTTCATTTATTTATTCCCTAGCTCAAATGTTTTATTTTGTTTTATTTTATTTATTTATTTGTTCCCTAATTCAAATGTTTTTGTTTTATTTTATTTATGTATTAATTCCCTAACTTAAATGTTTTATTTTATTTATTTATTTATTTATTTATTCCCTAGCTCAAATATTTTTTTTATTTATTTATTTATTTATTTATTTATTCCCTAACTCAAATGTTTTATTTTATTTATTTATTTATTTATTTATTCCCTAGCTCAAATGTTTTGTTTTATTTTATTTTATTTTTTTATTTATTCCTTGCTGAAATGTTTTATTTATTTATTTATTTATTCTCTAACTCAAATGATTTATTTTATTTATTTTTTTTATTTATGTATTTTTATTTTTATCCCATAATGCAAATGTTATATTTACTCATTCAGTTTTAGTTTAAGTTTGGCTTGGGTTTTTTGGGGTTAAGGCTGGTGTTGGGTGAGTTTGGTTTTGTTTGTTTTAGTTTATTGCTTTGAGCTTTGAACCACCAAATTTGTGCTTGACAAATGATGAAATGAATGAAAACAACCTCTGTTGAAGGTCCTATTTAAATAACTCATTTCACCTTTGCATTCCTTGCGAAATTTGAATCGCAGCTCCACAGGCCTAGCATGCAGTTATTCAGAAAATGCTGAGAACTGGTCTTTGTCTCAAGGCTCCATTGAAGCAAAAGTGCCATTAGAAATACCCATAATTCTCTGCCTCAAAGCCGTTTTACATGATTCTAACCCACTTTATGCTGGATCTCTGTGCATTGATGCTTTCAACAGTTTTTTATTTTTTTTTTTGTTGGGTGTAGGGGTTTAGAAGCTTGCATTTGTGTGTTGTTGCATGTTCAGGAAGGAAGGAGGAGTAGAGATGGGGATGATACTGTGTTCATCCCCTCCCTTGTGTTTCTTTCTCTCTCCTCTGGGTAAATGCAGGCTCACTGTCACTAACAGCAGGATTTCCTGTGCCCCCGTCAATCGCTGATGTGCTCCAGTAATGCACTAATTGTGTAACACTGTGTTTAACTAGCAATGACTGTTGCACGCTACAAGTAATTCCAGCGTCTTTGAGAGGTTTGGTCCAAACAGTGTTACTAAAGGGGTGTTTTTCTTAAGGCTCTGTGCTAAGTCTGCATTTAAAAATAGAAACTATTTTTTATGCATGGTTATATTATAATTAAATAATTATAATTAAAACCTATAAACATGGTTTTAAAAGTAAAAAACATGGACACATTCCAGTAATTTAAATACATTTTGGTATTGACAAAATACTATAACTATATGTAATACTATACAGCATATATGAATACACTCCTCACAATTCTCTCGTTTAAATCAATATTTTCTATAGGATACTTTACAATATTTTAATTGTGCATATACATTAGTTTAGTCAGTACTAAAGCCGAATTTGGAGCTAATCTAACAAAATTACTTTATAATACTAAATATTATTTATAAAACTACTTTATAAATAATTTTAATTTAAATTTATGTTATAGAAAAATATAAAATAATTTTTTTCAAAAATAGCAAAAATCAAAAGAAACAAAACTTTCTGTAACTAAAATATAATTTGAATATATATATATATATATATATATATATATATATATATATATATATATATATATATATATATATATATATATATATATATATATATATATATTGATAAATCTGTTTTGTTTAAATGCACCAAAATATATTACTCATATTCACTAAGAAATGGATACAAATATTAATTTTCAAAATGGGGTGTTCTTTACATATGCTGAGCACTGTATATACACAGATAAAGGCATAATCTAATAAAATAAATAATTTAAATAAATATAAGCACATACATATGTGAACTATTAATATTCTGCATTATAACTTTATTAATGTTATAAAATTTGTATATATGAATTTTTTTTTTATTTTGTTGTCAATTTTTTGTTGTAGTTTTTATATAATTATAAAATTTTTGGGAAAAAATTGCATGGTAGCTAATAATGTTTTGTATTTGAGCTGGTTAATGGTAATATTTTATAACATATTACATATTGTATACTCATGGGACATTCTACCAGAAATGTACATAATCTGTGCCTGAAATAAAAACATAATAAAAAGTATTTTATCCCAAAGATTTCTAAAATGGACTGATGGTTGATTTCTGTAAGTCGTTCTGTAAAGGATCATCATTCAATAGTCTCTCAAACTTGTGTACAAACAAATGTACAAAACCTGTCATTGTCCTTGCCCTCAGCCCAATTTGACCTACTTATATAGTAGTTTTGTAATGCTAAAACTGTTATTTATTGGGAAAAACTTCAGGAATAGAAAATTTAAGTTGTTGTCATTCACATCAATTGATTAAAAACATGAAATTATGAATAAATTCTACAAATTAATACCAAAAATATATAATACAAATAAATGTACAATTGTGTCCATGTTTCTGTCAGTCCTGTCACATTATTATTACATTTAACACAAAATGTGTGCAATACTCCTTTAATGCTATGACTCGGAAATGAAAACATTTGATGAGGAGAATCTGACAGTGATCAAGGATGAGTTATATCATTGAATTGTATGACTTTATGCTTGTATGATTTTTTTGAGTTTGACAAGCTTAAGTCAGGTAATGTCATGTTTTTTATGAGTGAAAATGTATGTTTCTGGTAGAACATCCCATATATATATATATATATATATATATATATATATATATGTAGAGAGAGAGAGAGAGAGAGAGAGGGAGAGAGAGAACGATCAGGAAATGTTTTTTTAAGATACACTTTTAAAATAATTTTTAAAAAATCATATTTAATGGTCAGAAGCATATATACGGCAGAATTTAGGACCCAGCAAGAGAGAAAGGAGAAACCAGAGAGAGCGAAATGCACTCTGTGGGAAAACAGCACCTGAGCGGGATGATGTAACAGGTGCATTCATCAGCTTACAAATGAGAGAGCGCAGCTTCAGTTTACGCCAGAATCATATGCGCGTAGGATCATTATCCTTTTGTTTTTACTTTGTATGGCACTTTCAGCTCCCTACAGAACACACCTACTGTACAGTCACGCTTAATCCAATTCTCCTTCACACCCCAACAAGGAGGATGCGTTTATACCTGCAACATTTACAACACGGACTCCATTCGGACTATTTGCGATTTACTCAAGCCTGTTGTTTTTAAGAGAAAGACCATAAGCACAAGCCGTTTGATCCTTCTTATTTTACAACTGGATTTTTTTTTTCTCGACACCATGCCAAGTGGCGTTTTGCCCACTTAAAAAACAGCTCTGCAACGGCATTGCTCTTAGCATCTGCACTGACCACGCCTCACTCTCTGTTTGTATGTGTGTGTGTGTGTGTGTGTGTGTGTGTGTACTTAGTCACACTTTCCTCTTTATCTTCTGCAAACAAAAGTGAAAGGCAGGCAGGAGAGCAGATCAATGAGGCATTTCATCCAAAACGAGAGAATAAACAGCATTTAAACTGCCAACACATGTTATTTTTATACTTGCCGTGTCATTTATTTATACTAATCTCCAAGATTCTGCTATTGGTCTGTCATGTGGATGTGTTTTGAGAGACGGTTTGGAGGGAGGAGACTATGTTGCAAGGACAGGAAGCCTTGTTGCCATATCTCCATATCAGACCTGGACACCAGACGCAGCACACACACACCAGAGCGTGAGGCTGTGCACAGATTACTTCTGCCACTCGTGATCCCGACGGTTTCCAATCACATTCGCGCCAAGAGGAAGTGCAAAGTGCTGCTTTCTCTTTGAAATGTTGTGAATTTAAAGAGGATCACGTCAGCGGGTAATAAGCTTATTGGGTGATGGAATTCACAGGCACCTGCTCGCGCCGAAAGCACAAGCCGTACAAAACTTCCCCCTTCGAGGATTACCAGACGAATTCCAAATTTCACATCCTCCTGATATTGAAAGAGGACTTAATCGAAAAGGAGGACGTGCCTCTAGAATGGAAAAGGCTTAGAGGGATCAGCTGTGGAGAATGCCATCTCAAGTATTTGTGCTTGTAGATATTTGCGTTTTGGATACTTATTAAACCAGGAACAGACTTCAGTTCTTCTTGGGCGGAAAAACAAAGAGCCTTAGGACTCTTAGATGGCATGATAAAGCACAGGGGACTTCGGAAGACCCCCTTTGAGGTTTTGTCTGAGAAACCCAAATTTCCCCTGCTTCTTCAACCTTTTCCGATTGTATCATATTTCAGCCACGGCAACCCATTAAGGACGGAGGAGGAGTTGTAAAATTTGTGCAATAAAGGGTCCATGGACAACAATTTTCTTTCTGTGAAGGAATAGACAATCCAGTAGACAAAATCACCAGTGTGTGCGTGTGTTGGTCCACCCCCCGTGTTTATTTCCCGCCTCAAAGGGCCGGCTTTCATCCGTTAAAGAAACTTGTCAACTCATCCTGGTCTCGGCAGACTTCTCAACTCCTCCTCCTCCTTCCTCCCTCCCTCCCTCCCTCGCTTCTTGAAGCTCACCTGTCTTGCTCTGAGCTCCTCGCAGAAACTTTGGCAAGATGATGCAGGAAGTGTCGATAACGGTGGCTTACGATGCTCATGTCATCAATCAGGTCAGCGAGGAGGATTTCTTTGCCAGTTTGGTGGCCAACTCTAAACCTAAACCAGTGGTAAGTCTCGCCTAAGTGGATGCTTTTTTACCTTCAGACCACAGAAAAATGGGTTTAGTAGAAATGACATGTTCTAGTCTTTAAAATAAAAGCTAGTTTGTTTGGTTGATACTGTCTCGAGCTTTCTGGCTCTGTGAGAAATCTGTCCGGTAATGAAATTACAAGGCAGTACAATTTTCTCCATTATGTCCTTATACTCAGGAATGCCAACTTGGAGCTGAAAATAGTGTGTTTGTGTGTGTGTTGGTAGGATGATTAACAAGGTTGTGTGCAGGAGCATGCGATTGGCCACTGGCAATGTAGTTTTGCATGTAGTGACTTTTTTCCCTGTCAAGTACATGATTTGACTGCTCTGATGAGTGACCTGAATATTTAAATGTTTGCTGTGGTTTAGCAAATTCCAATGAAGCTTTCTTCGTTTGTACCAAGTGTAAATGACTTCTGTCTCATTTTAGCAATGAGATGTGTTTCCGTTTGTGTACATCCACACGCTTTGGAAACGGTGTGTGATCTTAATGTCATCTTGAATGGAAAACGGCGGTCGGCTACTCATTCATACCCGTGTAGGTGTTTTGTGTATATACAAACACGTCATGTACACCAAGGTGAAATCTCCCTGCGAACTTTCCGTATCTGTGTGGCTCTGAGTGTTAAACGGAATGAGCATTTGTGATGAGAGCTTGACTTCCATGACAGTTGTGCCATTTCAACGTGTCATTCTGTGGTCTGTGGCCATTCAGCACATCCGGACCGAGTTTACGGTTAACATTTCTTCACCCAATGGTGCCTGGTTTCTTATCTGCAATGATGATTGACAGATTAATAAGTTGCTACTTGTTCCTCCCCCTCTCATTCTCTCAGACAAGCATCACTAAGCCTAACTTTGAAGTGTTGAATCTGCCAGATGATACATTTTTGTTCAAAAATAGACCAACTAGAGACCCTTAGCAACCATCTAGAGTTCCATGGCCTGCCTACAGCATTGCCTACTTATTCTACGTCCTAAAAGTGTTGCTTTTTTGTTTCCTGCCCTTTCAATCATCACATCATCCACATTTCTTTCATATTTAATTTCCCAACATATTGAAGAAGCTGCAGCAGGTTAATCTGTCATTTGAGAGTCTGTCATGCAGAGAAATCTCCTCGGGTATTTGCATAATTATGTGTTTAGAAGTTAATGGCCAAACACGTCTTTATAAAAGTTCACTTTGCTGTTGCGGATTAAATATAATGCGGAAAACATGGAGTAAATAAATTCCAGAAGGTTATACATTAATTAAGAATTGATCAAAGACTTTAAGGGGTAGTTCATCCAAAAAAATAAAAAATAAATTTTCAAGTGGTTCCAAATTTTACCTGGATGAGCTACTATTTTCTCTGGAAATTCAAAGTACAGATCTGTACTTAGTTTAACAACAGGATATGGTTAATTTTATTTTTTTTTTTGTCTAATATTGCTCACAATACATTGCACATTCTAATTCAGTTAAAACTACAAACACGGGTAAACAGTGGTAACATGACACATGAACAAGAAAATGTTTTAATTCTGTCCCTATTTACTTATCTTTTAGTTATGTTAAACCTTTATGTGATTCTTCCTTCTGTTAAACACAAAAGATATTTGAAATGAATGAATGATGAAAACCTGAAAACTACTGATTTCCATAGTAGCAAAAACAGCTACTTTTGTCAGTACACTGTAAAAAAAATTAAGAAAAGGAAAAAGTTAACTCAACTTAATATTTTAAGGCAACAAACTTCAGGACGTTTTTAAGTTGACTCAGCTTTCAGCCAAATTACTGAATTTCACTGTTTAAGTTGAGTAAACTCAAAAATGCCCTGAAGTTTGTTGCCTTAATTTTAAGTTGAATCAACTTTTTTTTAATGTGTAGTTGCATGTTTTCATCATTCTTCAAAATATCTTTTGTGTTCAACAGAGGAAAGAAACTCATAAAGGTTGAGTAAGTAAAGGGGGAGTAAATAATGACAGAATTTAAATTTTAGAGTGAACCATCCCTTTAACTGTTTGTCTCGTGCATCTGCCATGTTTAACACTTTTTACTCGTGTTTGTAGTTCTAAATAAATTACAACCTGCAATGTATTGTGGGCAATATTAGCCAATCAATATACGTAAGGTTAAAATACGAATAAATCTGCACTTTAAATTTTTAGTGAAAATAGTAGACTACCCAGGTAACTTTCGAATACTCATTTCAACATACTTTGATTTGGGACATACTAATTCTGTTTTCAAACACTGTTCAGGATGGATAGTGTGTACATTGGGATGCAGCAACTAGCAGAAATACTGACCCTATAAAACAGAGATGCCCAAACTAGGGCTCACGGGCCAAAGTTGGCTCATGGTAATCTTTTGATGTGACCCGCCATACCATCTGAAAAGAGAGGGAGAATGATGGGGATAGTTTTGAGACTGCCATTTCTAATTTAATGTGACCTTTAATTTGTTTTGTTTAATTGTTAAACTAAAAAAGAGGCTAATTAAAATTAAACGTTTCAATTTAAATAGTGTCAGATTTGTTTAAAACATATATACTGTCACCCAATGGTTACTGCCATAAAAATTACTCTAAAACAACTCAGATCTCCTGAGCAATGACCCAGAACACCAAACAACTGCCTAGCAACCACGCAGAACAGCATGGCAACTGCCTATCAACCACAGAGACCTGAAAAATGATAAAAATCTGCTGAGCAACCACTAAGACCATAACAGCGATTGTCTAGCAAACACCCAGAACACCATAGCGACTGCGTAACAACCGTATAATGTAGATCAGGGATGCCCAAACTTTATCTTTTGAAGGGTCAAAAATAGGCATGGGACAAAAACCATTTAAAGGTATAACGTTGTTTGAAAAAGTCAAGGTTTTAAAACCGCCAAAATTTTTTGCTATACCATTCCTACAGTATATGTTAGATTTTATTTTATTTTTTTACATTTAACGTTTTAGGTTTTTTAAAACAACAGTATCTCCAGCAGAAAATATATCCAAAGATGCCGTTTTAAATTGTGTTTTTGAAACTAATGAAGACAGCAGAATTCAATGATTCATTTGAATTATTTAGCCTAACATGTTTAGTTTTCCAAAATAAGTTTCTCAAAATAAAACATATTGTGTTCAGAGAGGGGAAAAAGTTTTTGTTTTTTAACCAGACATTTTAAAGAATTATATTTTAGAGCAGTAACCACAATATCATAAAACTGTGAAACCGTGATTTTTTTATCGAAGGTAATCATACCGTCAGAATCTCACACCGGTCCATGCCTAGTCAAAAATCAAACTTGATTGAGGGGGTGGGCCGAATGTAAATTACACTAAATCTGCTATAATAATGTATTAATATTGAAAAATAAATAGAAAAATCTTCAATCATATGAATAATTTTTTTTTTTTTTTATAATGAACTTCTTACAATAAAAACAAACATTCATACACAATGGTGTTTAATGCTAAATACATGAGTCAGGCTAAACCTGCCTTTGCCTTGATTTGCTCGTTGATGTCTTGTGTATTGTCCTCTATCTTTGAGTGACTGTATTTACCTTTTTAAAAACTCTGATTTACGACATTTAATTGAAACATTTCAGTTTATGTTTTTTGTAGCTCAAAAATTAAACAAACAAACAAACAAAAGGTTACATCTCGGTTGAAGGTATTTGCTGCAACCTTCATTTTATTTCTTCTCAGATGGGATGGAGGGCCAAATGAAAGGTTACATGGGCCAACTTTGGTCATCTCTGATACACTGTAAAACTCTAAAAGCTAATGTAACTCAAACCATTTAAGTAAACCGATTGCTACAAACCATTTGAGTTTTAAAAAAAAACTAATCTATTTGAGAACTGTGAACTTACTCCATTTAAGTTGAAGTAATGAGGTATTTAATTAACCCATTACCTTCAACACTGAATTCAAAACTCTTTTCAAATGAGTAGAATTAACTTTAGTCAATTTTGAGTTACCTACACTCATTGCATTTGATAAAGTTGACTGTTGGGATTTACAGTGTATAGACATTCCTAAAAACCTAAAAGAACCTCTTAACAACCAACCACCTAGCAACTTTGTTCCCTCGTCTCCCTGTCTGTCCATTTCCTGTCCTGATATTATGAATCAGTTGTTTTCTTCTCCTCCTTGTTCACCGTTCTGAAAAGTTTGTATCGTGTTCACATTCCACCGAACAGCACAACGGACACTTTGTGCTGCAAAAGTGGCTTTTTCAAACCTCTCTGAAGGAGAAGTCCACTTAGCCATGTGCAAGCTTTCGCTTTGTCATCATCAAGTCTTGAGTGCAGTTTTGGCTTGGGTGATAACAAGTAGTTCAACAGTTTCTCGCTCCATTGACCCTCGTCCTGAGGTCAGAGGTCAAACACACTGTATGGCTGACGGTCAACAATAAGCTGCTGTTCAGAAGTACTGGTGCAGTCACAGATAAAGGTAGAAGAAAGCTCCTTTTATGTTTTTAAGACCTGAATGAAGTGGGAACAGACCTTGGGAGACTTGAAATGCGGATATTCAGCTGTAACGGTTTTACAAGCATGTTTATGTGGAAACCCCAAACGACTGTTAGTTTGGCTTCAAAACACTGTTGTGGTCGCAGTAAACATCTCTGGTTCTTATCTGAGCCACTTCAGACTTAGACAAAGGATCAAATTTGAAAAACTGATCCCAGGCCTGCTGAATGTTGACTGTAATAAACAAAGTCTCCTGCAGTGAAGCGGTGAGTAAACCCGGATGAAGAAGAAGAAGATCCCCTCAGGACTGACTTCACTGAGCGCGCCACCCTCAGAGACTCCATGCGAACTCTGACTGTGTTGCTATAGCGACATAAAAGAGCACTGTGCTTTTAAAAGCTGCTGAGATGGTTTTGGCTTGAACTTTTTTGTTTTAGTTTAGGAAGTGTAGGAAGAGCTTTATGAGGTTCTGCATTATTTTTTAAATGAGAATGGTTATGTGAATGCTGCACAATGTTTTTAGTATCTTGACATTAGAGCCAAAGCATAGTAATAAAAACATGACTCATGTTTATTTTACGCAAGAAACAAAATACTTTAAATGACGTTTTTACTTGAAATTCAGAAGAAATGCCATCAGTAGTTTACAGAAAAATACAAATAAAAAATATATACGTATAAACAATAACTAAATTATAGTTATACTTTATTTGTTTTTCATGTCTACTTGTTCTTATACCCCGGTGGGTACTTAAATCTGAATACACACAGACTTATGGGGACTTGTGTCAGTGTGGGAACGTCAATTTTGGATAGGGATGGCTGACGTGAAACATGTTTTGACACAGTGTTGAGATCCCGAAGCGCAAGTGTGTTTCGAAACACCATACCGAAGCATGATCCGAAATACCTGGGTCACGTGGCTTAAGTAATTTAAAACACCAAGGGCACGTGACTAAAGTGTTTCAAACACCCAGGTCACATGACTAAAGGGTTTCGAAACACCAGTTCATGTGACTAAAGTGTTTTACACACCCAGGTCACATGACTAAAGTGTTTTGAAACATCAGGTCATGTGACAAAAGTGTTTTAAACACCCAGGTCACATGACGAAAGTGTTTTGAAACATCAGGTCATGTGACTAAAGTGCTTTGAAACATCAGGTCATGTGACTAAAGTGTTTTGAAACACCAGGTCATGTGACTAAAGCGATTGAAAACATCAGACATTTCAGAAGCGTTTTGAGACCTGGCGAATCTGCATTTGACTGATAGGGGCGGAATAAACCTCATGTAGCCTAGTGGATTGTGAGATTCTGTAATTATGACTAGATGTATTTTATTAATGTTACTTTTTATAACCAAAAGAAGATATATTGTATCATCTATAGCTACATCACCCTGGATTTGAACCCATTATGCTAGTCAGGAGCTCACCGCTTCACTAAATCACTTAAAACCACAGCTCTACAACTGAGAGTTTACATCTCATTTTATTTAACTGATTATTTGCTGAAGCTGTTCCAGAGCAATACTTTTTAAAAAAATGACCACTAGGTGTCACTGTAGAGATGGGTTTCAAAAGCTTCGACACCTTTACTTTGACTATTTTGGTGTTTCGTGAAGTCTCGCTTTGCCCACTACTAATTTTAGTAAACATGCTTATAAATCAGAGGGATTAAAGTGTTTAGGAAATGTAAAAATGCTAATTATTTCCTTTAGTAGTAGAGGGATAGAATATACTGTTAGTATAGTAGCATTTTCGCTCATTATATCTATGAGAGTCCCCACCAGGATATAGGAATGTGTTTATGTGCTTTCTTGCTTTTGGTTTCAAGCTTAAGTTGTTTGTGGTTTTTTTTTTTTTTTTTTTTTTTTTTTTTTTTTGATATCTTAACTAATCTCAGCTTATTTGTCTTTGTAGGTGCCAACAAAGAAGCTAAAGAAGTTTGAGAAGGAGTATCAGTCCCTGAGAGAGAGTCAGCTGCAGCAGGAAGACCCTATAGACAGATATCAGGTAAGCAGAAGCCTGATTTAACCCTCACCTCCTCCAGTCTTCATCTTCACCTCCTACGATCATCTTCATCTCAGTTCAGGACTCTGTAGCTCGCTGCTCTGGAAACCACAGACTTTCTCAGAAAAAGAGCCATGTGCTCCCTAAACCTTTCTTGAGTGATGACATTCTTCTCTGCTGTTTTTGTTCCAATTTTTTTTATTTATTTGTATTTCACAATTTTTTGTATTTGAGCCTTTTTATATAGTGGAAGAGTGACTTTTTATTTAAGTGCATTTTATATATTTTTGTCATAAATTAAATATTCAGTATTTTTCTTAATACATCTGAGTGTTATGTTTACATTAATTGAGTTGTTTAATAATCAGGTCTTTTTTATTTAAATGAATCCAATTTATTGAATGTGTTACAGTCTATATATAAATATGTAGGTTTGTATTCTTCGTATGAAAACAATCAAATGTTTAATCATAAACTAGGAGTTCTCAACCAGGGGGTCTCAGCAAATCTCCAAGGGGCCTCAAGCTGACTTAAAGAGATTTAAAATAAACTAATATGTTCTCTTTAGCTGCTTTTTTTTCTTTGAGGAACTGCAGTTATGTTACATCGTATTTGAGGAAAAAGTACACTGGAGAAAGATCACAAAGTTTTAAAAACAGGACTTTTTTCATTTTGTTATCAATAATAAATGTTTCTAGTTATGGTACACTGTAAACCCAAAAAGTTAATGTAACTCAAACCGTTTGAGGAACCGATTGCAACAAACCATTTAATTTTAAAAACTAATCATTTGAACTTGATCCATTTGAGTAAATGAACCAATTTGAGCACAGTAAAACCCAATAAATGGAGGGAACTCAAACCAACTGAGTACTGTAAAACTCAATAAGTTAAGGCAACTCAAACTGTTTGAGGAAACCGATTGCAACAAACCATTTGAGTTAAAAAAAAAACTAATCCATATGAGTACTGTGAACTTACTCCATTTAAGTTGAAGTAATGAGGTATTTAATTAACCCATTACCTTCAACTCTGAATTATTTTCAAATGAGTAGACTTAACTTTCAATTAATTTAGAGTGAACTACACTCATTTCGTTTGATTAAAGTTGACTGTTGGGTTTTACAGTGTCGGTGAAAGTTTATTCATTGTTTAAGCTACTTCTTGCAATTGCAAATTAATATCTCACAATTCTGACGTTTCTTTAAAGGTTTGCGAGTAATAAACTCAAAATTGGGAGAAAGTCAAATTTGTAAGGTATGAATTTAGATTTGCAGGAAGAAAATTAGAATTGCGAGCTATGAACTCAGAATTGTGACGTAAAATATCAGAATTGACAGAAATAAAGTAAAAATTAGCAGGTATAAACTCTGAATTGTCATGTATAAAGTCAGAATTGATAGAAATAGTAAAAATTGGCAGGTATAAACTCTGAATTGTCATGTATAAAGTCAGAATTGATAGACATAACATCAAAATTGGCAGGTATAAACTCTGAATTGTCATGTATAAAGTCAGAATTGATAGAAATAATGTACAAAATTGGCAGGTATAAACTCTGAATTGTGATGTATAAAGTCAGAATTGATAGAAATAATGTACAAAATTGGCAGGTATAAACTCTGAATTGTCATGTATAATGTCAGAATTGATAGACATAACATCAAAATTGGCAGGTATAAACTCTGAATTGTCATGTATAATGTCAGAATTGATAGACATAACGTCAAAATTGGCAGGTATAAACTCTGAACTGTCATGTATAATGTCAGAATTGATAGAAATAATGTACAAAATTGGCAGGTATAAACTCTGAATTGTCATGTATAATGTCAGAATTGATAGACATAACATCAAAATTGGCAGGTATAAACTCTGAATTGTCATGTATAATGTCAGAATTGATAGACATAACATCAAAATTGGCAGGTATAAACTCTGAATTGTCATGTATAATGTCAGAATTGATAGACATAACATTAAAATTGGCAGGTATGAACTCCGAATTGTGACATAAGAAGTCAAACTTGATAGAAATAATGTCAAAATTGCTATGATATGTTCCAAGAATAGCTACAAATACTCAAAATTGTAAGCCATTAACTTTCTTTAGGTTTTTAAAGAAATAAAATCAGAATTTAGTAGTGTGAAGTCAAAATGTAAAGTAATAGTGAGAATTGCAAGAAATAAACTCAGATTTGCTACAAATAGTCAAATTGTGGGCTATAATCTCAGAACTGCAACAAATGAAGCCAAAATTGCTGGAAATGAAGACAGAATTGTGGTGAATAAACTCAAAAGTGTGTTATATAGGTAAGAAGTGCTGTAAATAAGCTTAAATTGTGAGCTACAAACATAATTTCATGACATGATCAGAACTGCAAAACTATTATGGATGTTGTCAGGCCTTGAGGTTTGAAAGATTGAGAAGCTCTGTCCTAATCACTCTGCAATCTTTCAACATCTCTCCATCTTACTGAAAAGAAAGTGTATTTTCACAACCATCTCCAAAAGCCAAGCCTACTTTCAAAGGAAGCTCCATTACTTGGTGGTTTCCTTGCGGTCACTTCCTGTTTACCCTCTATTTCCCCTCCCTCACTCACTCACACAATCTAACCAATGAGAGTCCCCCTCACTCACCCATTTAACCAATGAGCTGCGGTGGGGGGGCGGAACCTGGACGGGTGCTGTTGTTCTGGTGGGTGTGGGTGTTTTCTGTGGTGGTCGACGGGTCAGGTAAGCCTTCAGCCCACCAGCGCTCATCGCTTACTAACAACATCTGCCTGCGTTTGTGTTTGTGTCTCTGATCTATTCCAATTAATCGGCTCATGTGCACAAACTAACCAGTGTTAAATGTGTGTGTGTGTGTGTGTTTGTAAATGGAAGTCATATGACAGCTTTACCCCCGTCCTGATAAGGAAATGTGTGTCATGTGAGGCAGTTTTGGAGACTCCCTGTGACAACGGCCAGATCTCTAATCAGAAGTCACAGTGTGCTCGTTTTACTCTTCGTTTTTTTTGCCTCAGTGTTTTACGTTATTTTGTTGTTTTTTTACACACTGAAATACAGCCTTTTACAATTATACAATATTGTTTACATTCACAACAGTGCATGTATATATATGTATATATATATATATATATATATATATATATATATATATATATATATATATATATATATATATATATATATATAAATAATTGTAAAAACCTTAAACCTTTTTAGATTTTTATATTATTATTATTATTATTATTAATTATGTATTTTATTTTTATTATTTATTGCTATTGATGACTTTTAATTGTTAGAATATTTTTTAGAATTATAGAAAAGTAGTATTTATAAAATGTTGTAAACTTGATCTTTTTTTCTTTTTTTTTCTTTTTTTTTTGAAGCTGATATCACAATACACTCAAAATTCTCTGTTATGGTTAATGATAATCTATTAAAAGTTGACTTTTCTTATCATACTGTTTATTTTCAAGATTTGTTGCGAAAACTGAACCTAGATTAGTGTGTCGTCTAAGTGGCTTTACATGCAAGTATAGGGTGTTTATGTTTTTTTGTAGTCTATGTGCTTTACTTTGTGCACTGAAAAACGTGATTAGTTACTTAAAGCGAGTAAACCAATTGCCTTAAGAAAAAAAGTTGGCTTTACAAAAATAGTGTAAGTAAACCCATTGTAAATTGGAACTGTTAAGCTGACGTAATATTTATTATTATGCAAATTGTATTCACTTTTTTTTAAGGAAGAGTAAACTAATCTCTTTTTTCTGTACACATTAAAAAAAATTCTTCAGCTTTTTTGTTTCTATCAAAATAACAGTAACTAAAATCCAGACTACAGTGTGTCTTCTAAGTTCAATACAGTTGTAAAAAAAAAACATAAGAATTGTGTTGTTTTAGCCCATTTTAAATAAGTAGTTGGAACAAACTAAACTTTTTGAGTGCACTTCTTTGCTGATTTATTAGGCATTTGTTTTAATGTTTTAATAATTTATAATTAAACATTACAATATAAAATAATAATAAACAGTCAGTTTGATATTATCTAATGTAAAAATTTACATTTTTGTGTTTATTTGTCTGATATTTGTATTTTACTTATTTCCTCTTGCGTTTTTGTGTATATTTAGTCATTAATAGCCTTGTTTTGACTTTTTTTTTTGTTTGTTTGTTTGTTGATTTACATAATAGAAACATCATATTTTCATATGAAGGTAGAATAATTACCCTTCAATTTAATATTTTTTTGTTTATATTTGTGCTGTTTAACAGAGAAGAGTTTTTTAACACATTTATAATAGTTTTAGTAGCTAATTTATAGCTAATCATGACAGTACAAAATATTGTACTAGTTAAGTTTCTCAAAGGTGCAGTATGTAAGTTATGTAAGCACCGAGTGCTTGAACTGGGTGTTGGACTCCTGGATCAAAAAAAAAAAAAAGGAAATGCAGGTTGCCAGATTGAGGACAGGAGCGAGTGATTTAAACCGTATTTTGAGTAAAAGCAATGACACCCGATAGCCAACACCTCGAATTGATATATTAGAAACGGCTTCTATTTCTCACTGGTGATCAACAGAAAACTATGACAGTGATCACCTCTGGTACACCTCATGTGCTTTATTCAGTGTTAAATGCTAACAATGGGAGTTTGAATGCCCTTATACATGACATTTATTGCCATACTACTGAAAGCAGAAGCAGATAGTTCACCTCAGATCTTAAAGGAAAATAAACGGTTTGAAACTAGAACTTTAGAACTAAACATGTGATTCAGCATGTACATTCAATAATGGTAAAAAGGGTTAACGTATTATATAGATTAAAAACCTTAACATTTCATGAGTGAGTGCATATTCTGTGCTTCTGAATGGCTGTACTGTATTTCAATTTCTGTCGTTTTTCATCTGGTGCAAACAACCAAATTGCTTATCACTGCATATCTCCTCACGAATTGTGTTGTTAGGACATGCTGTTACAATGTACAATGTATATAATTTGCTAATTAATAACCTCATGTGCAACTGAATCTGTCTCATTTCGGAGTCTGATACTGTCCACCAGAGGTTGCATTTTGGTCACAGGCACATACTTTCAGAGCCTTTCTAAATGAATGAATGAATGAATGAATGAATGAAATACATGGTTTTCCATTGAGGCAACCAGGGGTGTTGAAATATAATTGGCTAAACTGGCATTGGACAGGTTAAAAGAACCAAAACAAAGACAGCGTTCCAGCATGGAAAACACATGTTCAAAGCAAAATTGCTGACTTCAGCATTGTTTTTCAGATAAACAAGTATGTTAACTTGGCATGTTTCTTAAATATCTGCAAACATTATGCTATTTTTATGCTTTATAAGAGGTAAAAACTTGCATACAGCACCTTTAAGTACCTAATAATATTCACCTTAAAAGTTACATTAAAAATGATATTTATTCCAGCCAAACTAAAAGAAAAAAAAAGACTCTCTAGATGAAAAAATATATATAAAATAGTAAATACTGTTAAAAAATGTCTTTGTTGCTTTAAGCAACACTGTATATTTATACTTTCAGTTGCATATTAGTCATTTAATATGTTGCATTCATGTATTGCAAAACTGTTCCCTTTACGCAATCGTGTACTTGCTTATTGCGCTTCAGCTTTTAGAAAATCTGAGTGTGTAGCTAATGCACAGCCAGCTTTGCAGTCCTCTCTGTCTGTAAATCATCATGAAGTATTAAATGAGCTTTGTCTGTGTCTTTACAGAGAGAAAACCGGCGTCTGCAGGAGGCTAGCATGCGTCTGGAGCAGGAGAACGATGATCTGGCTCATGAGCTGGTCACCAGCAAGATAGCGCTCAGAAATGACCTCGACCAGGTATTTATACACTAGTTCATCCAAACACTATACTTGATTTACTTAACTTTTACTGGGTGGTTTCAACCCTGTTCTAAGTTTCTTTCTTCTGTTGAACAGAAAGGAAGATATTTGATGAATGTTGGAAACCTCTAGACATTAACTATCAATAGTAGCAAAAAAAATACTATGGAAGTCAATGGATACTGGTTTCCAACATGATTCTAAATATCTCCTTTTGTGTTCAACAGGAGAAAGAAACTCAGAAGGATGAGTTAATGGTGACAGAATTTTCATTTTGGGGTGAACTGTCCCTTTAATGAGTGTTGTGTTGTTTTCAGGCCGAGGATAAAGCTGATGTGCTAAATAAAGAGCTGCTGAACACTAAACAGCGTCTGGTGGAGACTGAGGAGGAGAAGAGGAGACAGGAAGAGGAGACGGCACAGGTATGAGTTCTCAAATGTGATGTTTACGTTAGTGTGTTTTCATTTTAAAAACAATTTTTGTTACGGTTACGCCTTGCTTTTACACTACTCCGACATCTTCATCTCACAACAATTGTGTTTTTGAAACATGCTGAAGACCCTGTTTAAGTTTGGTGCTAGTGTTTCGTTTCGATGTATATGGACTAAAACTCAAATTTTTATAAATGGAGGCGTGTGGCTATCTTCAGTCATGCTCTGATTGGTCTAATGGACTATAATGTATCGTTCCCTGATTGTTCAGTCCCCTCTCATATGACTACTACACAACTGGCAGGCATCAAATTTAAATGGGGACAAAATATGTGCATGCTCAGTGAGTGTGAATGGTCACGTATCATGGTTTAGGCTGTACAATGGTGCCTACATCTATAGATTACTATTTTTTTCCGAATCAGGGATTAAAATTGTTACAATGTTGCTTTTTGTTCATTCTTGGTGCGGTTTGCTTTCACACTAAAAAACTTCTAAACGAACCAAAATAGTTCAAACAAGTCACGTGTTGGTAAACTCTTCTCACATTGATCAGAGTTTGGTTTATTTTCCGGTTATCCTCTCAGCTGTCATACATTGTTGTTTTAGTTTATGACGATGAGAAATGAGCCATAAGCAAAAAGGTGCATCATCAAATATATATATAAGAGGTAAGAATTTCTCATACATAGCCTCATTTCAATTGTCAAAAAGTCGACCAAAAAGTTAATGATATTATAAATATTTTTGAATAGTTAAGTTAGACAGCATGCTTTCACTTTCGTATTCCAAATAAAATGCATTTTTACCAGTAGGTATGAAATCTCTACTCATCATTCTCTCTTCTTATAGCCATATATATGCCTATTTCATAACCATAATGTACTGTGATATAGCCTAATTAGTTAGTTCGTTGGATCCTATTGCTTTCTCACTTCAACTAAACAGCTCTAAGGTTTGTTTCAGCAGATCCAAGTGCGTTTGCGGGTTTTACATATGCCCAAATTAAACAACCTAACAGAGTAAACGTGGTTCCAAAAAAATGTGAACGGATCACCTTTATCAAACTTGCGTTTCCACTGCGAAAAAGAGTACCAATGGAAAGTGTCATTCTCCCTCGAGGAAATGTCAAAGTAAAGCTGTAAGGGTCGTTCACATCAATTAAGAAGAAGAAGCTCCAGAATAATATTTGTTCATGCTTCACTCTCATGCTTGTCAGTTTCTGACAGGATTGGATGTCAGAAGTACTTCAATAATTATGTGCACGTTATTATCATCAGTTTAAGAAGTTCGTTATTTCAAATATAGACACGCGGCGAGTGCACAAGCTCACTGGAGAAAGTGAAAACACTCATAACTGCCTCGTAAAACAACAACAGGACACGGCAGATTTTTGTTTGTTTTGGCTTTGTGGCTGTTCATAGAGACAACGACAAGGATTGTTAATGCTCGTGTCGACCATGGCTTGTTGTTATATGTATATATTATTGCCGTATAATGTCTCAGCTGTGTATTTAAAAATGGCTGCAGTTCTTCTCTGATGATGTTAGTTTGACGACTTGTGTGAAATTTGCTTAGCCATACCCCTCTAACCGCTAGTTTGCTGAGAGTGAAAGATGACACCCAAATATAAAACCCTGCCCCTATTCAGTATTCCATTTCAGTTTTGAAAAACGTCATCATACTGGAATGAAATGCTGCAGCAACTTGTGGTTCACGCGAACTTCAAACCTATCTTAACCTGAATGTTTTGTTGGTTTGTTTGAACAGTTGAAGGAAGTGTTCAGAAGGGAGCTGGAGAAAGCAGAGCAGGAGATCAAGAAGACCACAGCCATCATAGCTGAATATAAACAGGTAGGCCTGAGTGTTAAAAAAATAAAAAGAATTCAATATTGCTCACAGTTGAGTGTAAGGTAATTATTGTAGTCTAGGTTATCTTTACAGCTGTTTGTTTTTCTGCTTTATAATGTCTTGTTTAATTCAATGTGTACATTTTTGATTGTTTGTAAAAGATAATAATAATAAATTGGGGAAATTGTTTAGTGTATGTTTTAATAGATTTCTAAAAAAAAATATTTTTGAATATATTAAATACAAAAGATTTTATTTTTTAAGTATTAGTACAATAATATTGCAACTTTTTATTTTTCTACACTTTAGCTATATTATATAATATTACTTTTAATTTAATATTATATTTTTTATTATTTTATATTATTTTTTATGTTACATTATTTTATATTATTTTATTTTATATTAGGTTATATTATTTTATATTATATTATTTATTTTTTATTATATTATGTTACATTATATTATTTTTAATATTATATTATTTTATATTATATTATGTTACTATATTTTCTATTATATTATTTTATATTTTATTATTTGACACTTTATTATATAATTTTATATTATATTATATAATTTAATTTTTTATTATATGATATTATATTTATTGCCTTGTGCTACATTTGTTTAAAAAAATCCTATTAGGGTATTTTTATTGATTGTAAACTGTAATTTGATGTAATGCAGATTTAATTTAAATTGTGTAATGTTACATTTATTGATAACATTAATTATTATGCTATAAATTAAAAAAAATATGTTTGCTGTCTGTAACTACTTGTCTAAACTGAGCTGAAAGAACACAAATCTAGTGGGGGGTTTTTTAGACAACCTCAAATGTTTTATGTTCAGTTCACTTAAATTTGTAAAAACTAAGTTAATTTAATTCATTCATGCTGTCCCAATACAAATCGATTGTGTGGAATCCAGCATTTTGTTAGTGTTTTGTACTTTTTTTTAGAATATTTATTGTCAAATGATAGTCATAATGTCAATTTTGTATTATATAAACTTTGATTATGTATTGTGCTTGACATCAAATGATAAATCTCTCAAACTGTTTGCCTCAGATATGTTCCCAGTTGAGCACGCGGCTAGAGAAACAGCAGGCTTCCACAAAAGAGGAACTGGACATTGTGAAGGCGAGTAAATGAATGATCTTACATTATCTTATGGTCTTACTCACATCTGCTTAACGTGTAACCACCGGCATGGGTTTTTTCTTCCAGGCTAAAGTGATGGCATGTGAGCGCTGCAGGGAAGTGTTTAGTAAAGATGGACCACTGCAGATCCCGCCGGTCAGTCAGGACAACCGGGACACAGACCTGGACGAGGAGAAAGACTCGCTCAAAGCCCAACTCCGAGAGCTGGAACTGGAGCTGGCGCAAACCAAACTGCAGCTTGTGGAGGCCAAGTGCAAGATCCAGGTCAGACATCACACTCGCACATGCATTCACTTACACATGATAGAGTTTTAGACTTATATAATCGTTCAGGCATCTTTTCTGACACTGCAGGAAAAAAACACATTTATTTCAAGTCCCTGTCAGTTTTGAGATTTGGGGCTTTTTATTTTTCTTCTTCTTCTCCTTCTTTTTCTTTCTAATAAAAGTATAACATTTAAAGATTTTTTTTTTTTAAATGAGTTTTCGAGTCAGAAACCTCCACTTTAAATCTCTCACAGATTTAAATACACCAATCAACACAATTTTATTCATATCTGTATTTTGAAGGGTTATACAGAGGTATTTGTTCAAACATAATTTGGCTGAATGACATTTTATTCTATAAACAATTGTTTTTATTAATTAGTTAGATTTTTATTTATTTTGTTTTTTGCTTGTTGCACTGTCTGCAGTATTTTCAGAATTATGAAGTGATGAAAAGAGACACAAAACCTCCTCTGTAAAAAAATTTGACTCTAATAAAGAAACAACTTTATCCGATGTTCAGATTTTTGCACACAAATTGTATGCAAATCGGCACATTTAATCAAATAAGGCCTCATTTGCATATATAAATACTTGTAATACATATAATGTTTGCAATTTTAATGTAATCGATCAATAGGGGAAGTATAGTTTAATCTATTGGTTAATATTGTTAGCCAATTCACTTGCAGTGTCTTGTCTTATGTTTAGAGTACAAGAATAGAAGCATTTGTAACCTTTTAATAATTATAATTTCAGTCACTTTGACATTGTTTTTTAAATGCATAATATACCAACGTTTTATTTCTATAACTTTAATTGAGGATTTTTATTTTATTTTCAAAATAATCTCGCAATGTTATAACTTTAGTCAAGTTATGAATTTGTGTATTTACTTGAACTGAAGTGATGATTCAACTTTAACATAGTTTAGAATAATTTCTCATAATGTTACAACTTTGGCGAAGCAGTGGCGCAGTAGGTTGTGCTGTCGCCTCACAGAAAGAAGGTCGCTGGGTCGCTGGTTCAAGCCTCGGCTTAGTTGGCATTTCTGTGTGGAGTTTGCATGTTCTCCCTGTATTCGCGTGGGTTTTCTCCGGGTGATCCTGTTTCCCCCACAGTCCAAAGACATGTGGTTCATGGGAAATGGGTAGGCTAAATTGTCCATGGTGTGTGTATGTGTGCGTGTGTGCGTGCGTGCGTGTTTGTGTGTGTTTGTGTGGATGTTTTCCAGAGATGGGTTGCGACTGGAAGGGCATCCGCTGTGTAAAAACTTGCTGGATAAGTTGGTGGTTCATTCCGCTGTGGCGACCCCGGATTAATAAAGGGACTAAGCTGACAAGAAAATGAATGAATGAATGTTACAACTTTGCCTTTTTTTAATACTCCACCACAATCAAAAGGCTAAAGTCCCTAAGAAATCAAAACCAAGCATATGATTTTTTTAGCTCACATTGCCAGTTTTGTGATGAACAATTCATCTGTGCATACAATTAAGAAAAAATAATACTGTAGTTTGCCCTTCTTATCTTTAATTGAAGTCTAAAAATGTGCCTGTTTTGTTTTTTTTTTTCAGTTAATTTGTCACATTGGCGTATATCTGTAATAACAGTTATTTTCTTTCACAATCAGAAAGAAAATAATGATTGCAGCTTCCGGTTCATTTGGACTTTATAGAGAACTTGCATGAAGTTGTAACATTATGGAATTTAAGACAAAAGTAACGACATAATTATCAGATTAAAGAAAAAGTTTGTAAACTAATTTGCAAAAACTATAAAATTAACACCAAAGTCAAAATATTTAAGAGAAAATTCAGAATCAAAACTAAGACATCAAAAAAAGTGTAGATAATGTTGTAAGATTACAAGATTTAAATAGAAATTAAAAAGTAAAATGGCCGCATCTTTCAGTATTACAACATTAATTTTGATAATTTTTTTAGAATGTTGACATAAATCATGGAGATTTATGTCAGTATTCAAAAAAATATGATTAAAATGAATGGTGTAATACTAAATAGGTAACTACTTTGTACAAAGATTCGGACTGAAATCTATAGATTGAAAGAAACCTGAACTTCTTTATGAAAAAAAATATGAAAAGAGACAACATGAAAATTGTCAGTACATTGTAAAAACATTATTTACATTACATTTTGATGTAACACAAATCTCAAACATTTGTTTTCATACTGCACTTTTTTTACCCTCATAATTTAGTATTTATATTAGTCTTTTTTCCATAATCTCCTAAAGTTAGTACACTGTGTATGTTCCCAGTTTACAGTTTTATTAATGCTATTTGCTTTTTTAATCTACAGGAGCTGGAGCATCAGCGGGGCGTATTGATGACGGAGGTCCAAGCTGCCAAAAACTCATGGTTCAGTAAAACGCTGGGCTCCCTCAAGAACTCAGCCAGTAACCAGTCACCCTCCTCACCCAAAGAGGGCCCGTAGGACTCGCCAAGTGCTTAACCAAAGGGTGGAGGAGTGTGACTTTCAGAGCGTTAACGAACACTACTAGAAACACAACAACAGCAGTGCAGTATTCCCTCATATGGACTAATGAACCAACCTCTCATCCACATGCACTTAATGGTCTGTTATTATTTCCTGAGCTTGCGACGCCACCTTGTGGATAGTAGCAGTACTATGATGAAAATGATCAAGTTACAATTTTCTTTACTTTGTTTGTAAACACTCTAGCATGCAAGCATTACATCACAAAGGGTCTACATTTAGTTTTTTGTTTGTTTTTGGAGGGAATACTGCATTCTGCTAACACAAATCGTTTCGTTTTTCTATTTAGAAACAATAAATGTAAGCGGTTTGTCATATAAATGTGTATAACTAAATGTCGATTTTTTTATTTTAATCTTGTACAGTTCCGAAAGAGAAGCGTCGCGTATTATTTTTTACGATTTTTGGAATATGAATGTCCTCTTTATAAATGTCGAGTACTGAAAAAGCACACGAGCAAATGAACCATGCGTTGAAGAAGCCAGGCATTCCCTATCCGTCCGTTTTCCATTGTTGTGTTGATCAGCAAACGTTGACGTTGTGGCCACACAATATCGACCTGCCAATCACTTATAGTGCCCGTTTTATGTTGTTAAACAGGTGACAGGTGGTAAAAATCACAAGCATCTTTTCAGGAGGAACACAAACCAGGTCTCCAGATGAAGTCAAAAGCCATACGGAGTCAGGAAGTACATTTTGTTTCTATCTTTTTGTAAGGATGTCCTCATTAAAGGGATAGTTCATCCAAAAGTGAACGCTTTCTGTTAATGCACTCTCCTTTAAGTCATCAATAATGTGGCTCACTTTTTTTTTCAATAGCGCATTTAAGAGGTTTATGAATTTTCATAATTCATAAAGTTATCGACTACTGACATTTTTAGAGTCAAAAATCACACACAGGCGAAATTCTTGCTTGCTGAAGCGGTGGATTAAAGGTAATAATGTTGTAAATATGTTCCGTTTCCTGCACAGATACAATTGTTTAAATTCATTTAATCTTCAGGAGCCATTTTTTTTTCATTTTTTGCTTGTATATGTTGCTTTTTGGACTCTCAAAGTATATTTTATAAATCACCAAGGACCACAGATTCTGCTTGAACTCTACAATAATGTTTATCTGAATAAATAAATATATTTATTAGATGGCCTGAGGGTGAGGAAATAAACAAAGCGTTTCTTTTTGTCTTTTTGGGTGAACTGTCCATTAAAGCAATGTACCTGTATCTGTGTATTTTCACTAAGCAGAGTGAAATAATCTGCATGTCTCTTAGTCACACTAACAAGTTGCCATATTGTAAACAAGCTTTATTTACAAAAAAATAATTATTGTCGCCTATTTTGTATTTTTATTTCGTTCAAACTGTGATTTAAAGATGCCAAACTGATTACACAAATTAAGAAAGAGATGTCATATTATTATTAGCTAATAGTGCTGTCCTGTGGGTTTCTACTGATGGTTACAGGTTTTTATATATCACAGTGTATATCGCAGTCTACGGGACAGGAGTCATTGCTTCTGTGCGTCTGGTTTAATGTTCATTCATTCGTCATTTCCCCAGTTTCAGCCTGCTGATGTCGTCTGTCTAGTAACTATCTGACAGTAAATATCTGCTTCTTGGTCTCATGTTTGACAACAAGTCTGCTTTATTTAATTCACGCCTTTCGTTGTTTCAATAAACAGTAACATAAATTCTGCTGTCAGTCTGCTTGTGTATTTCTATATATTTTTTCTTTGCTGATCATTATTCCATTTTTACAGGTCAGATTTACTTTGTTAAATTAATTTACTATTTGCATCAGTATTATACATGTTATTATTAGCTTTATTATATTATTTATGATAGAAGAGATAGACATTTTAGATAGATAGCAAGGAAATTACCTTAAATTGAGACATTTATGCAATACTTGGTGAAAGTGAAGAAATTTAGACAAATATTAAGGATATTTAATTTATACATTCTGAATTCATTAATAAAAAATGCCCTTTGCTGTATGACCCTTTTCTAACTATGAAAAGCAGTTAGTTGACTACTTAAAGTGAGTAAACATATTTCTTTTAAAGAAGAAATTACTAAACTAGTTGCCTAAATTCAGTGTTTCTCAACCATGTTCCTGAAGAACCACCAGCTCTGCACATTTTCCCTGCCTGAATAAACACACCTTATTCAGATCATCAGCTCATTAGCAGAGACTGAAAGACCTGTAATGGGTGTGACAGACAAAGGAGACATCCGAAACATCCAGTGTTGGTGGTCCTGAAGAACGTGGTTGAGAACCACTGCCTTTAATGCTTAAGTAAATTAACTATGTGCATAATTACTGTTACTGTTAAGTATATTGTCCCTGTATTGTATAAATTGTTTATTGGGGCGATTTGTTCTGCAGCGTAATAGATTTACAAGATACATACCACACCACACACTTAAGACCAACATCACACAACACATGAATAGTATTAAAACAGGGGCTACCTCTTCCCATTAAAATTCTGCAAATCAGTTGCACAAGAATCAAATGAAAAACTTAATCTGTTGGTCCATGTCAAAGGAATTCTATACCGAGATCCCAAGGGAAGGGTTTGAAATTAATCAAAAAGAGGATGGGATATGTCTGATGAGCTTTCTTTAGAACCCAAATTTCATACAAATTGGATAATTCCAGCACTTTCACCTCTAACACTTTGCTGCAGGTATTTAAAATGTATGGTTTTTAAAAAATATGACTGTATAATATGAAACTATGTATTTTTGTGTAATGAACTCAACAGTTTCAAGGTACAATGGTCACTTTTTTACTCATTTGAAGCAGCTTCCAGAGTGTGAGTATATCGTAAGTTCTTAAACCCATGCTGAATTATTTTTTAAATATCAATAATGAGTTGATTTGTTGTCAAGTCCAGTCCGCTTTGCACAGAAATTGATCTTAAAATCATTCCGTATTAAGAAGTCACTTTATTTTTTAATAGCTATTAGCAAACAGCATATATGTTGACAATTTCAATGCAAGACCCCCTTTCCAAAGTCGACTTGTCTTATCATTACCCTAAAAAAATGTTTTCAAAGCTCATTTTGAATCACAAACTCACTAAAACCAAGTAAAAGCTGCCTAATGTGTTATATAGCACAATACTCTAATACTTTGTACTCAAATACCTTACCATTATTGTTGTAAACAAACTAAATTTTTTGCAACTGACAAGGTGATGGTATTCTACATATTTTTCTGCTCCTACATAGGAGCAACATCATCCAGATAGTCATCAGCGAAGTTGAGCATCTGCTGTAGAGCGGTGAGAAGCAGGACGTCACAGTTGAGCTCCAGCTTCAGCTCCTGACTGTAGTTCTTCGCCGGTAAAACACAAGACACCGGCACACCCAACCGAGAGCTCACCTCCTGCACCTGCACACACACAACACCAGCTCACAGGCTTCAGGCTTTAGCAGGAGCATCAGTGACTACAAAGATAGATTTGGAAACGAACTAGCTGATGCTTTGGTTTATGAATATTTGGTTTTTAAGGCTCGCAGAATTCTGATAGTGATCAGTTTTGTTCACCAGAGAGGGTGAAGGTTCTGGAAAGTGCTTGTACAGAAATAAGAACAGTTCATGTGATCATGATGTCTCACCTTCGTCTTGATGTAGGAACTGAGATAAAGGTTTTGAAGGTCTTCCTGCACTAGTGGACAAGCTTCATCTACTTTTGTCATCAAGACAATCTGAGCAATGCCTGAAATAGTTTGAGGTATGTTGACTTATGTATATTAATTACTTCAATTTACCTTTGATTGGTCACAAGATATGCATAAATGTTCACTAACCCAGTGAGTTGACTTTTCTGCGTATGGCAGACAGTTTTTCCTCTAGTTTCTCAGACATGAGGGAGATTTTGGTGGCGTCGATCACGTACACCACACAGTGGATCTTCTCCTGTAGAGACGCAGATCTGGAGGACTTTTGCTCATCAGGTTGAAATGGTGTGACTGGATTGAACTGAATCAGCAGGATTTATATTTTAGCATTCACACTTCAGTCTTCATTCATTTTGGAGATTCAGTAAGTGCTCTTACTTTATAGCGGTCTGGTATTTGTCCTTGAAGAATGCTGCTGATGTCCTCAATGTCCAGTCCTGCTCCTGATTGCTCCTCGAGGCCCATGGTGTCACACAACACAAACGGCAATGGCTTTCCTTCACGACCATCTTTAATTGGGTAAGTTCGAAACTGTCAACCAAGAAGAGAAACGTATCAGAGACTCAGGAGTCGTCTGTGGAAAACTCTGCTGAATCTGTACCTGTGTGGTCAGACTGGTGTCTGCAGATCCTGACATGGCTTTGCTGGTTATGCGACCCATAAAGATGGAGTTTATAGAGTTGAAGAAACTGGATTTTCCAGCACCAACAGGACCAATCATCAGGATTCGAATATGGCTGACAGAAGATGTCAGGGGTTTATAATTCCTGATCATTTCCATGAGCTCTGCTTTTTGTCTGTGACAGATCAAAACTTAATTTAATAACATTTTAACTAACTTATTACCAATGTTAATAAATATAGCAAGGGGAAAACTTACTCGGCTGTCCACAGAACATTCCTCCATGGCTTCAGATAGTCTGACAGAGGGCTTTCAGCTGAAGTAATGCCAACAATTAATTTATTGATACACTTGTAAATGTTTACTTATAGAAACTGGAGGTTATTTACTGTCTATGGCTATTTTCTGACGATTGACTTACTCTGCTTTACTTTGTACACCTCACATTCAGTCAGGGCACAGTCGTTTCCATATAGTGTTGAAGAATTAAAATTGAATGCATTCATTGCGCTAACATTTCCAAACAGTCCACCTTGGGATGCTCCTCGATTAGACACAACTGGTTGGTTGTTGTTGCAGAAGTACAACTTGTTGCCAAAGTTGGGTCCTTCATCGCCATCATATCGTGCATAACATCCGCTGTTAGCCTTGATGAAAAGGCTGGTATTGCCTTGAAAGCTAAACAGAAACGCTGCCTCATCCCTAATTTCCTGGCCACTTTGAGTATAATCTACACTAGTGTATCCACCGAAGATGTAGCCTGAACGATTGTAGGCTACTAGTAAAGTGGGACCCTGATTGTCACATTTCTGATGAAAGGCAGAAGCTTTATATCCATGAACTGAAGCTTTATAGAGAAGAGTCAGATCCACATCGCCAATTGATGCACAGAGCTGATCTTTCTGCTCATCTGATAAAGTGAGTGGAGCTTGACTGACTCTGACAGACCCACCGAAGGTAAATCCACCTATAGGTGTACTGCTGTACATCTAAGTAAGAAGAAGCATATATGAGTTGAGTTCTGTGTGATACTGTTAGAAAGTCATCTTCTATATCTGATAACGACATATATCATGATTTACCACTGTTTCTGTAAATGCAATCAATTATTAGTTTTTTTGTATACTCTCAGAAAAAAAGGTACACGGTGGTACAAATAATGTTCCTTAAGGGCCAGTTTTGTACCTTTGTAAAAGTTGTACCTTATATGGAACAGAAAAGACCTCTTATAATACTGTTCTGTACCTTTTATGGTACAATTCAAATAAAGGTACATAATTGTTCTCTTAAAAAGGTACACTCTCAGAAATAAAGGTACAGGAGCTGTCACTGGGGCGGTACCTTTTTTAAACGGTAAATATTTGTACCTGAAGGGTCCATAATGGTACTTCAGAGGTACTTTTTAGGTACATTTGGGTACTAATATGTATCTTTTGAAAAGGTACTGCCCCAGTGACAGCTCCTACCTTTATTTCTGAGAATGTACATAAGTGTTGGATAACTCCTTCTTTGTTACAATATCTATGAAAATAAATATTACTGGAAAGGCAAGATGATTTATGAATAATTTCCATATTAAAACATGAATTATCATTTAAAAGTGTGTTTAAAGAAACTCATAAACAATAATTATTAAGTTCTATAATGCAATAATACAAAACAACTGGTAAAACATTTGTATCTTTGATAAAGGTACATTTTAGTTTCCCATGGTATAAATCATGTTCTTAAAGGTACAAACTGCAATGGTACAAATTTGTTTCTTTGTCTTAAGGTCCAATTCTGTTCCATAAAAAGGTACTGCCCCAGTGTTAAGGGTTTGTACCTTTTTTGGTACAACATTGTACCATTTTTTCTGAGAGTGTACTGACCACATGTAAAGGACTTTATTTTTACATTTAAAGTATATGCTCAGAATTGTGCTCACTCATATCTGATTATATTTCTCATTTTATTTAGAGCATTAGGGCAAATGTTTGATTAGAAATATAAAAATAATACTAATCAAATATAATAGTTTGCAAAAACTAATGATTACAGGTGCAATATAAAATGAAAAATAAATATATTGTACTTTAAAGATTGCAACGTTTTCCCGATACTGTTATTCATGTTTGTCTTCATCCCAGTATATAATAATGAGCTCATATAAATTATGAAAAATTCTTACCACAAATATTGTATTTAGACACACTGCGAAATAAACAATAAAAGTATAATATGAAACCGTATACGTTTTTATTTTGTTTATACGATATACATTTTGTCTTCTTGCACAGCCCTACTCACAGACTTGAACAGTCACTCTGAAATTCTACCGATGCTGATTAGCCGGAATCGAAAGTGAAACTACACCAATATATTTATATATAATTTTTTACAGCGTATTTAAATGTTACATTTTCTCTGGACGATATTTCTTACTTTGATATAGAGCATAGGTCTTACCTTACGCTCCACGTTCTCTCCGAAATTAAACATTTCAAACTTGGTTTCATATCTTTCACACACAGCCGATCATCAAGTTTCGCTCTTCTAATCAAACCCCACCACCTTGTTATTTCAGTTTAATGTCACACTAATTTAACACTATTGGCATTCAGTTATATGAGAATAAAATGATAAAATAAGTGTGATATGTTTTTCTATGTTTTTTATTTCATTAAAAATACGTAACATTTTAACAGTAGAATTTAGTATTACATTTTAATGAAAATTAACATTTTGATGAAAATATTTCATTTTACATTTTAATCCAGTACGCATGCCTCAACTGAATGTTCCACAGACTATATATATATATATATATATATATATATATATATATATATATATATATATATATATATATATATATATATATATATGTGTGTGTGTGTGTGTGTGTGTGTGTGTGTGTGTGAGTGTGTGGAGAGAATAATAATTAGGCAATTCATGATAACATATGAAAATTCTCCCGCCTTTTACTGGAAATGGTTAGCAACCTTCTGCTTCTGTTTTTAAGGTTTGTGGTTTAATTTTGGAGGAACATGTTTCAATGTAATAAAACAAAGAAATCATTTAATTTATAGTATAGACTCCATTTGTAAAATCAACTCTTTCTTTTACATTTTCCATAATGATTTATTCTATCTAAAACCTCTTTCTGATTGGATGGCCCAGTCTTGTTTTTCTCAGATGCAAGTTTTACTTTAATTTCCAGTTTATTATAAGATTTTATATGCAGCTTAATTCCTCTACATCATCATTAACAAATTTACTTTCATCATAACGAATTTGGCACTTGTGATACTGGACTATAAACATTCCACAGTGTGAATGTACACAGAGTTCTTAAATATTCTGATTCAGGTATTTATTAAAATATCAATATTCCGCTTTGAAGGAAGTCCAGCACACTTTCACACAAACAAAAACAACAACAAACAGAAGAAATAACACCCACAGTCAATAAGTACCTTACTCAGTTTATTTAATAGCTATAAGGCTCTATATGTAAAAGGTATGTGTTGAAAGTTTCAATATATTCTAAAGAAATTTGTTTTCTTGTTAACCGAGAAAATTTTATAAATCCTACTGTTTGTACCACAAACTCACCATTGGCCAATTTTAAAGTTGATAGGTGGTTTAACTAGTATAAATGCATACCAAGGAAAATAATATACTATAAACTGCATGAAAATTCACTACTGACAAGGTAGCACTATTCTGCATATTTTCATGACTTTTTTAGTCTCAAGATTAAATCATATATAGCACAAAGTATTGAGAAAATAAAAACAGCTTTTCTTTATTTAGGAGCAACATCATCCAGATAGTCTTCAGCGAAGTTGAGCATCTGCTGTAGAGCGGTGAGAAGCAGGACATCACAGTTCAGCTCCAGCTCCAGCTCCTGACTGTAGTTCTTCACCGGTAAAACACAAGACACCGGCACACCCAACCGAGAGCTCACCTCCTGCACCTGAACACACACACACAACACCAGCTCACATTCAGGCTTTAGCAGGAGCATCAGTGACTACAAAGATAGATTAGGAAACAAACTATCTGATGCTTTGGTTTATGATTATAGGGTTTTTAAGGCTTGAAGAATTCTGATTATGGTAAGTTTTTTCACCAGAGAGGAGCAGAGAGGGTGAAGGTTCTGGAAAGTGCTTGTACAGAAATAAGAACAGTTCATATGATCATGATGTCTCACCTTCGTCTTGATGTAGGAACTGAGGTAAAGGCTTTGTAGGTCTTCATCCACTAGTGGACAAGCTTCATCTACTTTTGTCATCAAGACAATCTGAGCAATGCCTGAAATAGTTTGAGGCATGATGACTTATGTATATCGTTTACTTCAATTTACCTTTGATTGGTCACAAGATATGCATAAATGTTCACTAACCCAGTGAGTTGACTTTTCTGCGTATGGCAGACAGTTTTTCCTCTAGTTTCTCAGACATGAGGGAGATTTTGGTGGCGTCGATCACGTACACCACACAGTGGATCTTCTCCTGTAGAGACGCAGGTCTGGAGGACTTTTGCTCATCAGGTTGAAACGATGTGACGGGATTGAACTGAATCAGCAGGATTTATATTTTAGCATTCACACTTCAGCCTTCATTCATTTTGGAGATTCAGTAAGTTCTCTTACTTTATAGCGGTCTGGTATTTGTCCTTGAAGAATGCTGCTGATGTCCTCAATGTCCAGTCCTGCTCCTGATTGCTCCTCGAGGCCCATGGTGTCACACAACACAAACGGCAATGGCTTTCCTTCACGACCGTCTTTTATTGGGTAAGTGCGAAACTGTCAACCAAGAAAGTAAGCATATCAAAGAGACTCAGGAGTCGTCTGTAGGAAACTGTTAAATCTGTACCTGTGTGGTCAGACTGGTGCCTGCAGATCCTGACATGGCTTTGCTGGTTATGCGACCCATAAAGATGGAGTTTATAGAGTTGAAGAAACTGGATTTTCCAGCACCAACAGGACCAATCATCAGGATTCGAATATGGCTGACAGAAGATGTCAGGGGTTTATAATTCCTGATCATTTCCATGAGCTCCTCTCTTCGTCTGCAATACAGATTGCATTCAATAACTACATGTGAAAATACAGAAGGAAATGAGCAAACCCAGATTGGAAACATACTCAGCTGTCCACAGAACACTCCTCCAAGGTTTCACCTCAAATTTGACTTGGGTGCCTGGCACATAATTGAAGAATTGAGTTTAATTAAAATCTGATACTTGTACATGACTAGATGTGCATATACAAACACACTTTCTAATGATTGACTTACTCTGCTCCACTTTGTACACCTCACATTCACTCAGCTGAGTGTCGTTCCCATACATTATTGCAGTGTTAACAGTAAATGCACTCACACCTTGATTATACACCATTGGTTGGTTGTTGTAGCAAAAGTACAACTGTTGGCCAAAGCTGGGTACGCCAGTGTCATCAAGACGAGCATTATACCCACTGTTAAGTTTCATACACACAGGGATCTTGCCCTGAAAGCAGAATAAGAATATGTCCTCATCAGCAATATACTGCCCGCTTTGAGTGAAATCTACACTAGTGTATCCACCAAAGATGTAGCCTGAACTGTTGTAGGCGACAAGTAAAGTTGGACCCTGACGGTCACATCTCTGATGAAAGGCAGAAGCGTTATATCCATGAACAGAAGCCTTATAGAGAAGAGTCAGATCCACATCGCCAAGCAAAGCACAGAGCTGCTTCCTTTTGTCTTCTGGCAAGTTAGAAGTCAGGGTGTTCACAGTGACATCTCTGACTTTGTGTTTATTCATGCTTGAAGATGAAGACCTGCAAATACAATGTAGACTTGAGCTTAATATTTTCTCTAAATGTCATGTTTAAATGTGCTATAATCTATTCATTAGGCTGTTATTGAATTATTTACCCAATATATTGTAAGAAAACTTAATATAAACATTACCTTAGTTCTGTGTCAAAAACAATACGGTAATATGTACAAGACAGAAGGTTGATGTTACTTAATGTGCATTGAAAGACAATATAGACCAGGGCTTTAAATAATATTTGGAGTTTTAAAATGTCAAAATCTCATATAAAATTAAGCTAAAGTGGCTTATAACCTCAACATATCATTAAGTACAACACAGATTAATCAAGATCAACATAGGTACCTATTTATGCGGCATTACTTTAAAAAAAAAAAAGTAAAAAGAAGGCTGTTTATGACTTGTTCCTTGTGTAATTGTATTTACTTAATTATTATTTGTACTTGCTTTCTTTTATACATTGTTTTGGTGAATTCCCTGCAGAGTTAAACGAATTGATTTTACAGCATTTATGTATAAAAAGTGCTCTACAGATCAGAATATTTCTATGGAAAATAAAAGAATATTATTATTTGTGACTTACCTTAAGTTCCGTAGAGAAATGCTGTGTGAAAGTAACACTGAATGTTTCACTTGTTGAATGTTACACCCAAGTCAAACCTGTTTTCCATCAAGCTCTATCCTGATATACAGGAATATTTTAGCATTAGCATTTATGATTGCGTGTTATGTTAGAGATTTACATAGCATTACCAGTTTGAACAACAGAATTACCTGTGAGCTGTGTGAACAACCCTCTTCCTCCTGCTTTCGTATCTGGGCTAATGGTTTTGCTAGCCTTCAGCCATGTGTGATGATTAAAATGGTAAATGGTAAAAATACAGGGTCGTCATACTGCATATAGCATATACCTATATTTATGGCAAGAAGCAGGTAATCCGATACACAAATAGCCAAGCAGGGGAAGGGCTAAAATTTTTGGTTCACCTAGCTTGTGTGTTTTTGGCTCTGTGTGAGAAAACCAGTACCTGGATTAGTACTGGGGAACATCCAAAACTACACACAGAAAGCCCAACTGTACCTGCCACAATTTAGGGACTTTTTCTGAGACAACGAGGCTAGCCAGCAAGTCAACAACAACATGTTGTTTTTATTTGTGCACTTATGCAGTAAAGTCATAGCAGAGAATGACTCAATTTAACTGACAAAGTGACGTAACCAATCGTGTGAGTTTGAGCTATATGGGCCTCTGCAGACTTGGATCCAGGCAGTTTTACGGCCCAGGCAGTTTTACGCTCCACAGCTTTACGGCCCTGTTGTTCCTAATGTGTCCAGTAGGGAGAGATGAAAGATACATGGCCACATAATATATTTAAAGTCAACGCTACCAGATTATTAAATGTCCTGTTCATAAATGTATATTTTAAATTAGATTACGCTAAATATGAACGCTAAGTTAATGTATCATAAAGTGAGTTATAAACTCACTATGTAATATGCAGAATTGATACACTCACCAAACAATTCCAGATATGCAAAAGCCCAATTGCAAATTAATTTAGATTAATTTAATTAGAAAAATTAGAAACACAAGTTGTTGGATAGTGTAATGGTTAATTGTTGCCAAGCTATACGTTTTCATATAGAGATATGCATTTGTTGTATTGTTCATATATAAATTTGCATTTTGAAAATAACAAAATTATTACCAAACAATACAGTGTAATTTGGAGTAATGATGTGCTTTGATAAGAATGCAGAGGTATTGTTACAATAAATATAATGAAACAATAAGGGATAAACAATATGATTGCATGTGCAATTCAAACTTCATTGGTAATATATAAAATGCATTGTATAGCTATAAGAACAAAAATGAGTAGACCATTTATAATTGCGAGTTTCTTTATGCATTTATAGATACATGATAGTTTAATTGTTTAAATTAGAACAGGATTGCATTACATTGATTGTAATTGAAAGTAATGCAATTTTAAAATTTAAAATAAAATCAATTACATTTTCAGACCTGTTTACATTTATTTCAATATTTAAGAAAGTCAAATTTCGAGGAATAATGTAGTGTAGTTGGAGTGTAGATTTGGCTGACAACCCAGACCATGTAAGTGTATTGTCTAATCTATGAGAAAATATATATCTTTAAATAATTATAAAATATATAATAATTACTCCCTTGCTGAGACAAAAAGGTAAAAGAAAATTAGCCTACATAACACACTTTCTTATGTAGGTTAATGTTATTTTACTCTTTTGTTGATGTAGAACATGTAGCTTGCCTGCACATAGTTACCTAAAATTGAGTCAAACTAACACATTGCTATTATATTACACCAATTTGTTTGTGTTGACATATAAGTTTCATGTTTTAAACACGTATTTAACATAGATACCTCTTCATCGTGTCGCGTTTGGTTGGGTGAGATAAAGTTCTGGAGGCTTAAAATAACACTGTACTGCCTCCCTCTACTGGACACAACAGGAACAACAGGGGCGTAAAACTGCCTGGGCCGTAAAACTGCTTGGGCCGTAGATCTGTCTTGATCCAAGTCTGCAGCCTCCCCCTACTCAGTTTGAGGGCTGAGCTATTGTTCACCTAACAACAATAGGGGGCGTGTTGCCGAAACGTGTTTTATATAAATGCTCACCTATGAAATTTAAGATATTTTATAGGCCTATATAAATATAAATATATAAATGCTCACCATTTTATCAATGACAGGTCTTTTTAAAGGGATAGTGCACCCCAAACTGGAAGTTCTTTCGTGATTACTCTTGTTTCAAACCTTTTTGAGTGTTCTTCTTCTGTTGAACACAACAGAAGATATTGTGAAAAATGATTTAAAGCGTAATCTCCTTTTTCATCTATAGAAGTCCCTCAATTGTTAGATATTTTTTTTTAGCTTTTTTCCAAAATATCTGATTTTGTGTTCAACAGAAGAAACTCATAAAGGTTTTTAACAAGTGTAAGTAAATTTTAATGTGTGTGCCCCCTTTAATGCAGACTATCTCTTCCCCCAGAAGCGTTCCCACTTCAAAGAAGAGCTCATGAGTATGATATTAAATTATATGTATGAAATGCCAGAATTCTTACAATGTGGTTTCTTAAAATATATTATTGTATAGCCTATATAGATTGTAACTCCTAAAGCTAAACAAGAACTAAGCGAAAATGTACAGAATCAAAATTGCTGGGTTTAAAATATATATTATTAAATACTTTATATCGTGCTGATGTAACAGGGTTGTATTGAATCTCTCCACGTGCACACATTAAATAGTATTGGGAAGGAATGGGTTAACATTTGTTTATTGTTATACATGTAAAGCGCCCCCTCTGTTACCTTAAAAGAAAAATCATCTTGATAAGTATAAATTCAGCCAGTGCATAAGGGCTGGTTGAAGGTCTCTGCGCTCTTTTTTGTTCTGGCTGTTTTTCACAGACAATAAATCACTACAAGAAATATAAAAGTCGATAATTATTTACACAGTGTAGAAGAGACCCCAAAGACTAGTTACACTATAGTGGTGTGGCGTGAATATAAAATCATTCAAAGTTTTTTTTTAATTCCAATGCCATCATGAAATTCATGATGATGTGATGAAATTTCTGTAAAAAACAAAAACTATATTAATTTCTTTTTTTGCGTGTGTAAACCGACTTCAACAAAAGATTACTGAGACTGTTTTAATAGTTTAATTTGTAACAAATAAATTTTGAAGAATCTTTTTTTCTTTTAGTGTACAGGAAAATGAGTAACATTTTGTTTACATAACAAAAAAAACCTCAGAAACTCCTATGGTTTGATTCACATAGATTATAACACTTATAATCAACATCAGTGTTTCTCTTAATGTGCAGTCATTACACATAAATTTAGTGCTATACTGTACACATGATTGTGGAAAATTTTGCAACAACAAAAGTAACAGTAACTATAACGTTATGCGCAGCTTAACAAAATATGATCTTTATTATGACATAGGGACATTTACCATTATTATCTAAATGTATATTAGGTATAACTGTGAAAGATCTTGTGAATGATACTTTGTATTAAAAAACAAACAGAATAGCTATCTTTTGAATTGAACCATTGTGATAATTAAGAGGTACAATTGAAGTCAAAATGATTACCCCCCATACCCCCCCCCCCCCCCCCCACACATTTATTTTTCTTTTATTTAATTTTTACCAAACGATGTCTAACAGAGCAAGGACATTTTCACAGTGTGTCTGATCATATTTTTTCGTCTGGAAAAAGTCTTATTTGTTTTATTTCGGCTAGAATAAAAGTAGTTTTTAATTTTTTAAAACCAATTTAAGGTAAAAATTATTAGCTCCTTTAAGCTATTTTTTTTCGATAATCTACAGAACAAACCATTGTTATACAATAACTTGCCTAATTACCCTAACCTGCCTAGTTAACCTAATTAATGCAGTTAGCCTATAAATGTCACTTTAAGCTGTATAGAAGTGTCTTGATAAATATCTAGACAAATATTATTTCCTGTCAACATGGCAAAGATAAAATAAACAATTTTTTTAGTTATTAAAACTAATATGTTTAGAAATGTGTTGAAAAATCTTTCCTCTGTTAAACAGAAATTGGAAGAAAAAATAAACAGGGGGGCTAATAATTCTGACCAACTGTACTGTATAACCCTGTATCTATCATTCTATGATGAGCTTTCTATGGCCTAAAAGGAATCAACATCATCCAGATAATCATCTGCTAATCGAAGCATCTGGTGTAGAGCACTGAGAAGCAGGACGTCACAGTTGAGATCCAGCTCGATCTCCTGACTGTAGTTCTTCACTGGTAAAACACAAGACACCGGCACACCCAACCGAGAGCTCACCTCCTGCACCTGCACACACACACACAACATCATCTGTCACTCTGAGTCCTAAAGAGAGCAGGTCATGATCTGATCATGGGATGCATCTCACCTTCATCTTGGTGTAGGAACTGGCATAAACGTTTTGAAGGTCTTTCTGCACATGAGGACAAGCTTCATCGACTTTTGTCATCACAACCATTTGTGGAATGGCTGAAATTGTTTGAAAAAAATGGAAACAGGTTTACATTTGGCTTATGTCAGGAGTTATGCATATTGGTCTAAATATTGTATTAATTAACTTACCAAGTGAGTTGATTAGACAACGTACAGAAGTAAGTTTTTCCTCTAGTTTCTCAGACATGAGGGAGATTTTGGTGGCGTCGATCACGTACACCACACAGTGGATCTTCTCCAGGAGAGACGCAGGTCTGGAGGACTTTTGCTCATCAGGTTGAAATGGTGTGACTGGATTGAACTGAATAAAAGAACTTCAATCTGAATCTTCAATTCATACATCAACTAATTCTAACTAGAGATAAGCAATTGCACTTACTCTATAGCGGTCTGGTATGTGTCCTTGAAGAATGCTACTGATGTCTTTAATATCCAGTCCTGCTCCTGATTGCTCCTCGAGGCCCATGGTGTCACACAACACAAACGGCAATGGCTTTCTCTCATGACCATCTTTCACTGGGTACATACGAAACTGTCAACCAAAAAGAGAAACATATCAAGAGCTTAAACTGATAGGAGGCTTTAGTAGGAAACACAGTTAAATTTGTACCTGTGTGGTGACACTAGATTTAGCAGATCCTGACATGGCTTTGCTGGTCACGTATCCCATGAAGATGGAGTTGATGGAGTTGAAGAAACTGGATTTTCCAGCACCAACAGGGCCGAGCATTAGGATTCTGACCCGGTTCACAGATGATAGCAGGGGTTTGTGACTCCTAAAGAATCCCATCAGCTCTTCCCTTCGTCTAGACATAGATCACAGCTACATTATTGGAAGTAACTCTATAAAAGCAGCACCACTTGAAATAACACTGGAAACATATACAGTGTTGCTAAATGTACTCAAAAACCTGCACAATACCAGAAAGTTCCACCAAAACATTCCCTGCCAGAGAGTTCTTTGAAGCTAAGTAAATTCCATCATGCATCACATTTCCACATCATCAGTAGTCATCTTGATGGATATGTCCATTGCATTTGACCAAGTCAACCAGCCCATGTCAACCCTCATATAATGGCAATTTATCCTGCGTTTTAAATTTCCTTTGCTCGTCCTATGTGGTGGTAACTGGAGAATCTTTTGACGCTTGATTGTAAATAACAAAAAAAAAAGGAGAGATGATGTATGATCAGAAAAGGAGGAACGGGTTTATGGTTCAGCAGAAACAAAAAAAAACAATAATAGATCATTATTTAGGTAAATATACACTCATAAATTGGACGGGAAAACAAAAAGAACGGCTCAAGGTCAAAAAGCTGTGCACTCCTAGTCAGCAACACCTCAAGTCACCTTCAACTTTATAGAACATTTGACCTGCAGGTGGCACAAACTCTCTCTCGCTCTCAAAAGGAAAGAAAAGACAAGAAATAAGTAAATAAATACATACATAATTAATAAAAAATATATAGAAATAGCTCCTTTACCTCTTGTCATCTTGAGGCTGATTTGTACTTCTGTATCGATTGACTCGATAGTTCTCCAGAGCTCCTTGCACATAGTTAATGCAATTGTGTGAGCATTCATACTTATTTATTCTAACTGTGTTGCTTAGCAATAACACTTCCAAAACTCCAGTATACAGTGAGCTTTCTCTGTCCCACCGTGTCAAGGTTGTTTATCGGTGCTTTGGTTAGCTCAATCACTCTCATTCAAGAAAGAACGAGGTGGGAACTGGTGGAACATTCAACAACTATATCATTCGGAGCTCCACAGGACTCACCACTTGATTAATACTCAAATGACCAGTCTCGCTCTGCTTCCATGGTTCTCATTGCAATGTGTGATTACATTTTTTTGAGAGGTATGTGTCCATGTCAATCTAGACTGACAGACACTCACCAATGGCCCAACACTGCCCAACAGTTTGATCCGCCCCAGCCTTTATACAGCATTAGGAACAATATGGCCTACCTATCGGAGCAGGATGCACATGTTTTTGCTATTCTATCCACAATGGACTATTGCAATGCTCTTTTGGCATGTTATGTATATACACAATTAATCAAATGCAAAGATTGTAGATGCGAGTATTAGGACAAGACCGATGCATGCTTTATATAAGGTGGCATCGTTTCAATTCCAGTCCTTGAAAGGCCTGCTACTCATCATTAAAAGAGTAGCTAGTGAGCTAGTAAGACTAGTAAGTGTACATGTATGCCAAACCAAACAGGTAGAAATCGACAAAAATAATCCAGTCCAGTTAGTGATTAAAATAGGAGACAAAATTAGCCTAACATGCTCATGCACAAACAGACAAAAAAGTCTTTTTCATTTACCAACTATAACAATTATGGTCCTACCTCTGTGTGCAACTTAACTCACCTGAACAATCCATTGTTTGAGATCTATTCTGGGGCCCTCACTTTATTGTAGCTACATCTTGGCTTAGCAATCACTTGTATTTACAGCTAGAAGTTCAGAATCTATTCGATGTAAAATGCATCATCATAACATTTGACAGTTTAAGCTAGCTGATCTAGCTTAAACAGTTGTTTTATTGGTGTCTAACACCCCCTGAAGTGGAAGTGTGTTTAGAAATGTGATGATGATTGGATTAGAGTGCATTCACATTTTTATGTAACCAATTTGACTACAAAATGCCCATATTTTTCAAAACATAACAGAAAGTCACAATTTTGACCTGCACCATCAGATTCAAACCCAACAAACTGGATGGAAATTCAAACAATGCTGGAAGCACCGGACATGGAGTAGAAACATACTCAGCTGTCCAAAGAATATTCCTCCATGGCTTCTCTTTGAAGCTGACCTGAAGGGCTGTAGAATTTTGAAAGATTATTATATAATTTGTTGTTGCAATATTAATACTAAACAATACATTTCACGAGAGTTTACTCAAAATATAAACACTTTTTCTCCTGAAGAAGCACTTACTCTGCTTGATTTGGTACACTTCACATTCAGTCAGCTGATTGTTGTTCCCATACAAAGTGTCAGGATTAAAAATAAATTGCCTATAGCAATCCTTGTGCTGGTATATTACAACTGGTTGATTGTTGTAGCAAAAATATAACTGCTGACCAAAGTTGGGCATTCCAGCATCATCACAACGTGCATTATATCCACTTTTAACTTTGATGCATAGAAGATTTCCACTTCGAAAGCTGAACAGGAAAGCTTCCTTATCTGCAATTTCCTTGCCACTTTGAGTGTAATCTACACTAGTGTATCCACCAAAGATGTCACCTGAATTGTTGTAGGCTACAAGTAAAGTGGCACCCTGATTGTCACATCTCTGGTGGAAGGCAGACGCTTCATATCCATGAACTGAAGCTTTATAGAGAAGAGTCAGATCCACATTTCCCAGCAGGCCACAGAGCTGCTCTCTTTGTTCTGCTGGTAAATCGGAAGCAATGGGGGCCATGTCTCGTCCACATGTAATATGGCTGTAACGGAAATAACACTTGTCATTTTATTTCTAGTGTGCTTAATTTTAACTGTGTTCTGTGGTTTTACAACCTTAAAAAAACACTATTATTATATTGACAAAGAGGACCACACATTATTACAGGCTCATAGATTAGATTACAAATTATTTTGAAAAAATCTGCCACATTATTTAAGGCATGAGGGCATCTCAATTAGTTTATTTAGGATTTGCAGGAATTGCATAGCCAATCAGGTACTGGATAATTGGAGGATGACTGCGTTTCTCAAACAATGAGGTAAATCTCTGATGCTGCCAATGGCTAACTGACCGATGCATTATAGAACTAACTTGATAGTTACGACTGTTTCGTTTGAACCACAGTGGTCAAAACTGTCATACTGACGTCATGCAGGATGGATTGATATGTAAATATAAGTCATATTATTGCTGTAAAGAATGGTTAGGGCATGGCAAGGTCGCTTTGCTTTTGCCAATGCAGAAGAGATGTAAAAGAATTATATTTGGGTTATTTTGCCTTATGGGGTTTCCAAGGTTCTGCCAGTGCAAACACATGTACACTGTACTGTGCAGCACTTTAAATCTCCTAACAATGCATAACAAAAAGTATATATGGAATTTAAAGATTGTATATTTCAGATTGTATATTGTAAAAGATATAGATTTTATATAGCTGGCATGTTAGATGACTTGGTCACAATCATATGTCCACCAAACTTAACTGTTCAGCCTTATAGCCTTATAGCCTTGATAACTTTTTGTACTATGGCTCATTCCATAAGTGGTTGCGAACGCTCGTTGCAGCTATATAGGCCTTTCCCAAAAAAATGCTCAAAACATGATGGTGTCAAGAACTGTTGCTGCACGCTACTTATGAGTCGCTGTTCATTTCCAACGTGTTATAATATTTTAACATTTAACCCATTAATAATTCTAATGGATTAACAATCAAAACAAATCTATATAAAGAACCAACCTGCAGAGAGAGGCACAAAACGGTAGGAAAAAAAAAAGGTTATAGAACATTAAGTTATCCATAAGTAATGCCTAATACATGCATCATGGGTTTCGAGCATGTCACTGACAAGTTCACCCATTTGCACATTTTTCTATGTCTTTCAAGCTCAGTCAATTTAATTTCAAAAGAAAACTGTATTCCTTTTTTAATTCAGCCATTTAATTTAAATGTGAATTTTGTGTCAGTTTGTTTTTGTTTCATTTATAAATTAAATTAATGGAGTAATCACAAAGTTCATAAAGCCTACACTCTTAAAAAATATTTTTGCTCGATGTCCAAACTACTTAAAATTTGCACATAATTTAAAAGTTGCTGAAACAACACAGTTTTGGGGACTCTTAATTTTTTTACGTTCAATCTATTCATATTAGAAAAGGATTTGTGTTGAGACAAAATAAATAAATTATGTGGACCCCATTTTTTACAGTGTATGCCAGGGGTTCCCAAACTTTTCAGCTCGCGACCCCCAAAATAACAATGCCAGTAACTTGCGACCCCCAATATCCTCTGAGGTGGTAATAAATACAGAAACCTATGCAATGGGGCACACACACACCAATGAACCCAAGTCTATTCTTCGTTATATTTTTTAATGTATGTCAGTGCTGTAAATGTGCCAGAAAGTTTAACCTGGTATTATAAAATCAATCTGCTGCATCTGACACTATTGCGGAGTCTTTAATATAATGTAATTACCTGAGGGGTCGCAATCCAATAGAACTAGTAACTATAAGCTACTATAGTACCTATATACAGTAGTGTATATAGTAACTGTAAACGACATTTTTTAATAGGTTATGGATTAAAATGGTAATTGTTATGGTTTAATAAAAATAAATCGATTTTTGTCCCTTCATTGTCCCGCGACCCCTCGGGGGGTCCCGACCCCCACTTTGAGAACCACTGGTGTATGCTACTATTTGATAGCCTATACACACTGTAAAAAGTAATTAGTTACTTAAAGTGAGTAAACCAATTGCCTTAAAAGCAACAAGTTGACTTTACAAAAATAATGTTAGTAAACCTATTGTAACTTGGAACCATTAAGCTGACTTAATTTTTATAACTATGCTTATTGTACTCACTTTTAAAGTCAACAAATCCTTTTTACAATGACAAACTATTTTACAATGGCTCTCTTTAAATAATTACTGCAGTTATTACAATATTACATAATTGGTGCTTCATTAAGTCTATAAAATCTACAATTATGGCCTGTTTTGAATTTAGAAGACATACTGGAGTCTGAAGAGCAAATTTATTTTAGTTACTGTCATTTTGCTAGACAAAGAAAAGCTGAAAAAAAAATAAAATAAATGTGTATTGGAAAAAGTGATTAGTTTACTTTTATTTTTAAAAAAGTGAATACAACTTGCATAATAATCGAAATTAAGTCAACTTAACAGTTCCAAGTTACAATGGGTTTACTTACATTATTTTTGTAAAGTCAACAATTATTTCTTTTAAGGCAGTTTGTTTACTCGCTTTAAGTAACTAATCACTTTTTACAGTGTAGCAAAATAAATTAGCCTACATATGATTAGAGTTTACATATGCAGCATATATTTAAAAAATTTCGCACAAATTACGGTTTACATACATTTTTTCCAAACATTGGAATAATATATTCAATGTTATATATGTTCATGTTTAGTTTTAAAATATTGATAGCCATATGGCGGATTTTTTATATGACTGCAGTTGAATGAATCTACAGCTACAGTAATCTCATAACTTCGTCTTTTTATGACTTTAACAATTACAACACAGGAGCTAATAAATTGCCGTGTTTTTGGAAACAGGCCGAAACATTAAGATCAGTCACACGAGTATTATTAAGATCTAGCTACCTAACCTAACGATGCTTTTGGGAAACGCAGCCCTGGACAGTTTTAGAGCATGTTGACATCAAGGTCAGGAAATCATCAAAAACCATCAAGCTCTAAGCGATAAAATCTATTTAGGGTGAGCTAAGATAGACGCAGTTTTGGAGTAAAAACGGCATTCACTCGAATCGAAACCGAAACTGTCACAGATTGGATCAGAAAATGTCATTTCACATCTGAAACCGTTGTTTTTTGACTATAACAATTACATAGGCGTAGAAAATTTAATTATTTTATCATATCGACCAAGCTGCTTACCCTTTTCAATGGGTGCGTCTCAAAACGAAGGTTGCGTTTTACTTTGGATGAATCCTTCCTTTCTTCTTTTCAAATCCAGCCCTTAAGTATGCTCTCTTAAAGGGAGAGTTACGTCACACCAAAATGAAAATGTACAGCCTATTTACTCAATCTCAAAATAAAATACCTGTAAACATAATATGCATAGTAGGAAAAACAAATACAGTTGAAGTCTGAATTATTAGCGCCCCCCCTCCCTCCCAGTTTATTTTTGCCCCCAATTTCTGTTTAATAATGTAATTGCATGTAATATAATAACTGCACACATTGTAATAATTATAGCATTATTATGTCAATATAATGTTTAAGATGTGATCATTTTCTCAAAGCACAATAAAATATTGAGCTCATAATTTAATACATATTACATTGAGAAACGTTTTACAATATGAATTCACTAAAAATATAGTCACATCTGCAATGAGCTTTTAAAACATAAAAACATTTCAATGTTTGTTTAAACCAGATTAAAACTGCATTTGATAATAATAATAATAGTAATCATCATCATCATTATTGGGCGAAGCAGTGGTGCAGTGCTGTCGCCTAACAGCAAGAAGGTCGCTGGTTCGAGCCTTGGCTCAGTTGGCGTTTCTGTGTGGAGTTTGCATGTTCTCCCTGCGTTCGTGTGGGTTTCCTCCGGGTGCTCCGGCTTCTCCCACAGTTCAAAGACATGCGGTACAGGTGAATTGGGTAAGCTAAATTGTCCGTAGTGTATGAGTGTGTGGGTGTGTGAATGTGTGTGAATGTTTCCCAGAGATAGGTTGCGGCTGAAAGGGCATCCGCTGCGTAAAAACTTGCTGGATAAGTTGGCGATTCATTCCGCTGTGGCGACCCCAGATTAATAAAGGGACAAAGCCGACAAGAAAATGAATGAATCATCATTATCATGAGAGAGGTATAAAGTACTTGAATAAATTTTATTTGATTAATGTAGCTACTTAAGTATTATTTGGGGAGTATTTGTACTTTATTTGAGTCCAATTAAAAATTACCACTTTAACTACTTTAATTAAAAATGACTTTTTATTCCTCACAATTTTATTTGCAGTTAAAAAGTACCTATTTTTAGAGATCACTTCATTGTATTTTCCCTTCCTACTAACCAATGTTATTTCAATGTTATTTATTTCTGTCACAGCAGGTACCTTCTTCTGCTCGGATTTTGCAGGATCCTTTTGATACCTTTTTATAAAATATATATGCTGTATTGAAGTGCTGCATTTTGTGTTATGGCATTTCTAGCAACAAACTAGTATTTTAGTGAGCCAATATTCTCTTAGTGACCACAGTTGATCTTTATTTGTGCAGATAAGACACGAAAGGCTACTTACATTGTTGCCGTCACCCGGATCAATGTAACTAGTCTTTTGCGTCTCTTCTGTGTTGTGTAAAAAAAAAAGATCGGCCATTATAATTACTTCTGTGATACATTGCCTGAGACGTCATAGCAGAGGTTAAGCACAGAGACATTAAAATACCCCTTGTGCGCTGACTTTACACATATGAAAATGGATTAAGGTGACAGATGGGCGCACCACATGCCCAACAAAGTCGATAAAAAATGGTATCATCTTCCTGCCTAATAGTATTCTTATGTGCATCTTACTAGTATGTCAGCAAGTGGAGACTGTGTTAGCATTTTCATCAGGGTGCTATGTTCAAATCAGGTTTCTCTTGAATGTGAATGATAAGGTTTTATTGAAATGTCAAACTTTCATGCAATTTAAGTACATTTGTATTTAGCCGCTTTTATGCTGTGTAAATGATTTGCATATCTTTTAATTGGACCTTTTTGCAGTTCAGCCACAAGAAATGAGAAAAAGCTTCAGACAGGCTTGCCCTCCACAGGTTGTTGTATATCATCGAAATAATCATCTGCAAAACGAAGCATCTGCTGTAGAGCGGTGAGAAGCAGGACGTCACAGTTGAGCTCCAGCTCTAGCTCCTGACTGTAGTTCTTCACCGGTAAAACACAAGACACCGGCACACCCAACCGAGAGCTCACCTCCTGCACCTGAACACACACAACACCAGCTCACATTCACACTTTAGCAGATGCTTTAATCTTAAACATCTTACGATATAATTGATGCTCTCAGCGGCTTGTTTCACCAGAGAGGAGCAGAGAGAGTGAAGGTTCTGGAAATTAATTTTGGAGAGTTTAAAGAAAGAAAAAGCCACTCTGAGTGCTGATTGGAGAGTTCATATGATCAGATTGTCTTACTTTCGTCTTGATGTAGGAACTAAGATAAACATTTTCAAGGTCTTCATCCACTAGAGGACAAGCTTCATCAACTTTTGTCATCAAGACAATCTGTGCAATGCCTGAAATCATCGCGATACATTTTAAAGTACATCTCTGTCAAGTAGCTTTGTGTATAACCTACATATTAGTCACAAAAGTAGCATAAATATGCTTGCTCACCCAGTGAGTTGACTTTTCTGCGTATGGCAGACAGTTTTTCCTCTAGTTTCTCAGACATGAGGGAGATTTTGGTGGCGTCGATCACGTACACCACACAGTGGATCTTCTCCTGTAGAGACGCAGGTCTGGAGGACTTTTGCTCATCAGGTTGAAATGGTGCTGCAGGGTTGAACTGAATTAAGAATAGATTAAACAAAAGATTACCAAACTTTACAAACAAATATACATTTCCAAGCCCCTAAAAATGAACTTATGCTCTTACTTTGTAGCGGTCTGGTATGTGTCCTTGAAGAATGCTGCTGATGTCCTCAATGTCCAGTCCTGCTCCTGATTGCTCCTCGAGGCCCATGGTGTCACACAACACAAATGGCAATGGCTTTCCTTCACGACCGTCATTTATTGGGTAAGTGCGAAACTGCCAACAATAGGAATAATTGTGAAATAATTGTTTAATATTACAAACCAAAGCATGTCCCATAGTCCTGTTGATCATATGAACTGACCTGTACAGTTAGACTGGTGCCTGCAGATCCTGACATGGCTTTGCTGGTCACATGACCAGTAAAGATGGAGTTGATGGAGTTGAAGAAACTGGATTTTCCAGCACCAACAGGACCAATCATTAGGATTCTGACCCGACTCGCAGATGAAATCAGGGGTTTATGACTTCTGATTAACCCCATGAGCTCTGCTTTTCGTCTACAAAAAAGTTTATTATTACAAATTACCATATCAAAAAATAACCATAAACTATAAACATACTCGTGAGGCAGTGGCGCAGTAGGTAGTGCTGTCGCCTCACAGCAAGAAGGTCGCTGGTTCGAGCCTCAGCTGGGTCAGTTGGCGTTTCTCTGTGGAGTTTGCATGTTCTCCCTGTGTTCGTGTGGGTTCCTCCGGGTGCTCCGGTTTCCCCCACAAGTCTAAAGACATGCGGTATAGGTGAATTAGGTAAGCTAAATTGTCCATAGTGTATGAGTGTGAATGAGAGTGTGGATGTTTCCCAGAGATGGATTGCGGCTGGAAGGGCATCCGCTGCGCAAAATGTGCTGCATAAGTTGGCAGTTCATTCCGCTGTGGCGACCCCAGATTAATAAAGGGACTTAGCTGAAAATAAAATGAATGAATGATGAAACATACTCAGCCGTCCACAGAACTTTCCGCCATGGTTTCTCTTCAACACTCACTTGGGGATCTAGTAATTGTCAAAAAAATATTGTTTTGTTATAGTAATCTTAAACTGCACTAAATTATATTTATAATTCATTAAGCTTTTTTCCTACAAGAGTTTGTGTGTAAATTATATTTGGTAATGACAGTAATGAAAGCCTTACCCTGCTCAACTTTGTACACCTCACATTCCACCAACTGAGTGTCATTGCCATACACTGATGAGGTATTAATGTTGAAAGAACTTGTTTCTCCTTTATAAAGGACACATGATTGATTGTTGTAGCAAAAGTATAACTGATGGCCAAAGTTAGGTGCTCCACTATCATCATAACGTGCATTATATCCACTGTTAACCTTAATGAAGCTAGAGTTTCCACCGTGAAAGCTGAACAGGAAAGCCTCATCATCTTTAATTTCCCGGCCACTTTGAGTGTAATCTACACTAGTGTATCCACCGAATATGTAGCCAGAACGATTGTAGGCTACTAGTATAGTTGGACCCTGGTGGTCACATCTCTGATGAAATGCAGAAGCTTTATATCCATGAACGGAAGCCTTATAGAGAAGAGTCAGATCCACATCTCCTAGTGAGTCACAGAGCTGATCTTTTCGCTCTTTGGGTAACATAGAAGTGAAGGTTTCTGTGCTGATTTTCCTAACTTTGGCTTTTTGCATCTGTACCAAAAGAAAACTAAAGTTATAAAACAAATCTCTTCACAGTCTTCTTCGGCATTCATAGGAAAGTTCAAATTGTTTATTTGGCTTATTACATTGCTGATTTAAATGCTTAAAGATGTAGTGTGTATGATGGACACCTTGTGGTTAAATTAATCATTGCAGTACAAATTCAAAACACTGGAGTTTTTATTTTCACTGTACCCCTATGACTCAACGCAAACCTAGGTTGCCAGATTGACGGATCGACACCAAAAGGAGCAAGCGTCCTCATTTATTGAGGCAGCTTTCAACTCTAAAATGAAATGTCTCATTCACACTAGCAGTAACTTTGTAGCTGTCTATCGCTCTAGGTTGCGACACGTCCACCTGGTTGCCAATGTTCGCTGTCGCTTACATAGATGGAGGTCACTGGAAGTCGCTCACTCTCCATTGAAATAAACGGCCGATTGTCGCATTGATGCTGCGAGTTTGCCGCTGCAACTTCTGGCGACCTCCATCTACGCGAATGACAACGATCATTGGTGACTTGATGGTCGTGTCAGGTGACGACAATGTTGAGAATCCTTCAACCTTATGCAAATTAAGCAATAGTATGAAGCTGCAGGCCCGGAGACCTGCTCGCTCAGACAGCTAGACCTGCACTTCCAGATCTTCACAGTGCCACCTGCTGTTTAAAAGATCGACTAACCTGATTTCAGCTGCTTCTAAATTGTAATTTAAACAATTTTTCTACTATAAAATATTAGGCTATGATTGAATAGATTATTATATGAAATATTAAACATACTAGATTTTTTATTCAAATGCATTAATTCTGTTGTATTTTTATTAATTGTATTTGTAAAAAGATATTGTTCAGTTACTTCAATATTTTCAGACATTTGTTGTTGTTTTTCATTATTGAGGATTTATAACTGTTTCGTATTGAGTTGAGGGAATGAATTATCTTCATATACAATACATTTCTTCACATACAATTATAGTACTCCAAGTAATTTTCTCACAACAAACTTTATTTTTGTGTATTTTTTTATGAGGTCCTACAAGTCAAGTTGTAAACAATGCATAGAAAAATTGTGAAAAATAATAATTGGAGTAAAAATTATTTTTTACGCAAAAAATAACATAAATGCTTTACATTCTTATTGGGGAGATTTTTTATTACTAGAGCAAAAAACTGGAAATATCTGCAGTCTTTGGCACATTGTATTAGTGTTGGCAGAGACCCACTTTTTAAATGTAATATAAATTTGGGAAAAAATACACACCACAAGCAAATTATTTTTGATTTCACCTAAGAGAGCTCATATTGTAAATTCTATGCAGATTAACTGATATTTTGATTTCCAAAAAACGTGTTTGTAATCATTACAGAACTTATAAATAATTGATAAACTGTTATTGTGTTACTGCTATTGTCTTTCTTAGCACTTTCAGATAGATAATACAGTAATATGAACAGTAGACCTATACAGCACTAAAATACGTTACAATTAATAATTGTGCTATAGCCTACATTTTATTTTAACATTTTTACTTTAAAGTTTTTTTTTATTTTGCCAGAAAACATTTTTAGAAAATTGTCCCAGAATGGTACAATAATACATAAAATAAGTGCAAGCTGTAAATATAATAAAATAATGCTCTTTTGACACTAATTTTAAACAAATCAAACACTGAAATAATTTTTTGTTAGTGTAATATTTTACACCACATTGATTTATGCCATAAAACTTGGTAATTTTCAGGAATCGCTTTAATAATCAATAACCTTACTGGCGTTTCTGATGTTGCTACTTGCTAGAAAGTGCTGGTCTTGAGTGTGCAGTTGGGTCTCCGTACCTGCTGCTTCACCCAACCCAACAGCAGGGGGCACTGTCTGGTCTGGAAGTGCAGTTCTGTGTGCGCAGGTCTGAGCGTGCAGTTGGGTCTCCGGGCCTGCAGCTTTCCCTTACTCAAATTAAGAGAGACTTTTTTGAGTGACAATCGATAGGAGTTATCAGTAGAGCTCACAAGAATATTTTCTCGCTTTTCTCGCTCAGAAGCTGGTTGTATTCATGCAGTATAGACCAGCGTTTAAAGCGGGCCGCCACCCAGAGCGACAGGCAGCTGCAAAGTTGCAGCATAAAGGCATTTTCCCCCAAGGCAATCCCAGGGTGCCAAAATATAATGAAGATAATTGGCAGTAGGTGGAGTTACAGACCAAAATTCTGATAGCGAACGGACATTTCATAGGAAAAAAACAGACTTTGGCATTGTTTTCCAGACAAACAAGTTCACTTAACAAGTTATGATATTTTATGTTTTACACACAGCACCTTTAAACATTTTTATTTGATCTACCATCTTATACTGGAGTGATCCAATTTATTTATTTAGAAGTCAATTTAACTCAAATCAATCACATCATATTGGTATTTTTTCCCAGATTAAACATCACAAAAAATCCACAGTATTTTTAACTTGTTCATTTTGCATTTCAGACTTTTTTTTCTGATACGAGTATGATTACAGCACGAATCAGTAGCTCCCCCTTCAGAAACATGATATGGCTTTCCGTAGGCTTATGTGGACGTTTGTTAAATATTTGGGAATATTTTTTTTAATTAGGAAGAACAAAACACTGAGGTTTAGCCACATTTGCTTGTCTATGTGTGACGTCACATTAAAAAAATACCAAAATATAACGTTATAACAAAGGGTTTCTAAATAAAATTTTAGTTTCAGTTTTTATTTTAAACGCATGTAATGTGTAGAACGTGTGGGTATGGCTTCTCAGAATGCTAGCGTCCCTAATGAGAAAATTACAGCAAGCTTATAATTTCAACCAATTAAAAACAATCTTTAATTCATTTATAGTTGAATTTAGTTGGCTGAAATGCATTTTAATAGGCCATTCTACTAAAGGTGCACTTTTCATGGCACTGCAGAGACGGTGCATTTCTTGAATTTCTAATCGGGCCTTTTCCAAATTGAATAATAAAATAAAATACAAATCATGTTTTATTATGTGACAGAACAAGTATACAGAATTGTCAGATTTATTTTGATAGTGTTTAGTTTAATAATGAAATCTTAATTTTGAAATCACTATGATCAATTTAAATCCTTTACATATTCAAAATGCATCAAAACTTATAAATGACACATGAAATGTTCTTACAATTTTAAATGTTATTGATGTAGACCTACTTGTGATAACAAAATATATTTTATAATATTTTTTAAATAATATTTAATAGCAAAATATATGGAGTACATAAGCCTATATATTACAGCAATTAGATCAACAAACTTGCAACTTACGTTTCTTAGAAGATGATTTGGAATGCTTTTGCTTCTTCTGTGGACTGCAACCCAAGACACGTTTGTTCCTGGCCTCTTTGCTTTGGCGTTTTGAGTAGGCGGTACACAAAGTTCAGTCTCAATAAAAGCATTCATCTCCTAGATTTTTTTAAACAGCTGTGACGTCGGTACTGAATACTAGAGAATTTAAAGGGGCAGTCCTTTTTCCCTTATAATAGTAAATATACATATATATAATTTCACCCAGACTTTAAACCAGCTAAGATTGATGGGAGATTTCAAGTTTGGTATAGGCTTGGCATCATTACTTTTAGTTTAATTTTCTCAAATGGGGAATTAGATAGGTTTCAGAAATTCTTAGATAGGTACGCTCTGGACAAATGTGATTTCGATACCTGCAAACCAGTACCTACTTTAAAAGTGAGATTAGATGTTTGCAGAACCATTCCCCTAACTTAATTGATTTAGTTATTGACATCTACAGTACATGTATAAGAAGGGCTGCACGGTGGCGCAGTGGGTAGCAAGATCACCTTACAGCAAGAAGGTTGCTGGTTCAAGCCTTAGCTGGGTCAGTTGGCATTTCTGTGTGGAGTTTGCATGCTCTCCTCGTGTTTGCATGGGTTTCCTCCAGGTGCTTTGTTTTTCCCCACAAGTCCAAAGACGTGCGGTACAGGTGATTTGGGTAGGCTAAATTGTCCATAGTGTATGTTAGTGAATCAGTGTGTATGAATGTTTCCCAGTTATGGTTTGCAGCTGGACGGGCATCTGCTGTGTAAAACATATGCTGGATAAGTTGGCGGTTTATTCCACTGTGGCGACCCCAGATTAATAAAGAGACCAAGCCGAAAAGAAAATGAATGAATTAATGAATGACATCTATAAGACCAATCCACCAAGGAATACTCAACGAATGACATCAGACTAAAATGGGAGAAAGAATCCAACCTAGTTATCTCAGAAGAAGATTGGTTAAATATCTGCTCAGTATACACGCCACTTCTTCGAGAGGGGTCTGTATGCAGACCTGGTGCAGTGCAATCTGGGCTGCATCTAATACTTTTTAATGGGCTCACCTAACCCTACTCCTCAAAGTGACATCACTAGCTCCATTTGAGTGCATTGTGTCTGACATTGCATTGCTGAATGATGCAATCTCAGCTTGGATCATAAAGGCTGCATCCAGATACTATTGACTTCTTCCAGCTCTGGCATGTGGTAGGATTTTTGCAAGAGGAATCTCACCAGATACTTTATAACCCCCAAGTTAACATGCATGCAAACACAGGCGAAGGATAGGGGACTGCTGGAGGAAATGTGGGAAAGACTTAGCAAACCTTTTCTGCATATTTTGGAGTTGCCCAGCCATTCAGTCATACTGGCAGGATGTAATGCAGGTAATACGAAATATTTTTGGTGATAGAGTGGACTTTTCTTTTACATCAATTTACCTGGGAAATACTGCTTCTAGTAACCAGTAAAAAAAACAGTAACTCGTAAATGGCTACAACTCGAACCCCCTACAAAATCTGAATGATTGGATATCTTTATTTAATGTCCAAAATACGAAAAGGATGACTTTTTCTTTAAAACTACAAATGGACAAATACCTGCAATATTGTGAGAAATGGATTGTACTCATGCCTTTAAACAGTGAGTGTAACCTGGTCTTTATAATATTTGTTAAAGTGACCTGTTAGGAAATGTGTTAAATGATGTGTTGTTGTATTTTTATTATAATTTTACTTATTATTTGTATTATTTTTTTTCCTTTGAAGGATGATAATAATAATACCTATACTGTACATTTCCTAAAGAAAATATGCTGTGGCAATTCACTGGGGTACAATGCATTTTAATTGGTTGCTAGGTAGTTGCTAGGGTGTTCCGAGTGGTTGCTAGGCAGTTGCTAGGGTGTTCTGAGTGGCTGCTGGGTGGTTGCTAAGGTGTTTCTAGGCAGTTGCTAGGGTGTTCGAAGTGGTTGCTAGGCTCGCTTACATGTTTGATCAAATCTTTATTTGATCGAATCTGGCTTGAGAGCTTTAATATCATATTGAGATGCTGATTGGTTGACTGAGTCCAATAAGCCATCTCCCAAGTCTGTATGACACTAGTGTCAGAATCTAGAATCTAATCTAATCAGAATCTAATCTAGTGTTAGAATGGGAGTCTAGGAAATGAATGGGGTCAATGGCCAATGTTAAGGCTATGGCATACTTTGGGACATCCTAGCTCTCCAGGGGTACAACATTTATGCACTTTCGAGGTGTGTTCTTGTTTAGGCTGCAGACCCTTATAGATGTGGTAAACAATTTTTTCTTTTTTTTTTTACGAAATTCACACTTGGTGCTATATTGCGTCAAAGTTGGCCGTAATGTTAAGTCAATGCATTTTTGGGTGGGATTTTTCCAAAAACAACCCGACCCCTTATAAAAGTCATAGCACATCCTTCTAGTTTCATACTGTAAGCCTAATAGTGGCACAACAACAAAATAATCTGCTGAAAATAAACAATACTTCACATTCAGTTTCAAACCAAAGGTTAAGCAGCAATGATTAAAATCTAGCATGCTGCTGAAGTAAAACAAGAACTTTATTTGTCTTTTCTATCATATTCTTGTATGAGTATAGACAGTTCTGAAAGAATGAACACACAACAGAGTAACAGCCTTTGTACAATCTCTTCTACATAGGAGCAACATCGTCCAGGTAGTCTTCAGCAAAGTTGAGCATCTGCTGTAGAGCGGTGAGAAGCAGGACATCACAGTTGAGCTCCAGCTCCAGCTCCTGACTGTAGTTCTTCACCGGTAAAACACAAGACACCGGCACACCCAACCGAGAGCTCACCTCCTGCACCTGCACACACACACACACACAACACCAGTTCACATTCAGCATTTAGCAAATGCTTTAATCTAAAACATCTTACGATAGAATTGATCAGTTCTATTGCTCTCAGCATCTCATTACACCAGAGAGTGAAGGTTCTGGAACTGTGATTTATTAACTGTCAATCTGTCTCTGTGCACACTAGCGTTTCACCTAGCGTTTCTGAACATATCTCTGTCCACACTACGCCACCAAAAACGTGACCATTCGCGCACTAGGGCATGCACGTTCTAGTATAGTCAGGAAGCGTGTGTCTCGCTCGGCATTTGGTTATTGTTAGTCAACAAATGCCGGTTGAACAATGAACTCGATGGCAAAGAAAGCAAGAGAGGTATTTTTGTAGACAGACAATGAGGTCGAGTTATTACTAAACGTAACAAATGAATAACTGCACAATGGCGCCTAAAACAGACAATAGTGCGAACAACGCTCCCCATTCTGTGCCCATGTTGTTGTTTACAGTGAAGGCTGGTCTGCTGTCTTCCGGTAGCGTTAAAGCCATGTGTTATAGTCATGTGATAGGGCCTTAACGAATAAGGGAAGGATACGCAATGACACAAAAGCCCCAATCAGGTAGCGAATCTCAGCAGCCCCGCCTCCGTTTTCAGATGTCTCTGTTTTCCCTCATCTACACTGACATGGAGCAGTAGCATTTCGGAATGAAAACAGCCTCTCCAGCGTTTCCAAAACGCTCCGTTTTCGGCGCTCGAAAACTCTGGCGTAGTGTGGACGAATGGCATTAACTGTAGCAAAACTTAAACAGGGCCTTAGTCAATCAGATCACAACGGGATGAGGCAAAATGTAGGTGTAAAGAGGGTCTGGAATGTTTCCAGCTCTTCCAGAGGTGCGAACGAAAGACAACATACTCTCCACCTACTGAATGAATAATTGATTGTTATGGGACATGTTGTAAGAAAGCAAGCTAAAAAGAACATGGCTCTGTTTGTTTAAAGTATTTGTAACACATTAAGGGAGAAGACAGAATTGAGGATCCAAATGAAACCTTATTATCAAAGGGGATGATCAAGACAGACAGGGTTAACAGAGGTACAAATATCTGAGGTAAGGTAAGAAAGCAATTCATAAAACAGGCTGGAGTCAGGGCAGGTGGCAAACAGTCAAAAACACAAGGGAGTTACAAAGCAAAGAGCAAATACAAGACTTGTCTATGACTGTGAGTGTCAATGGTGCTTAAATAGTCTGTGAAAAAGCTGGGTGCTAATCAGCGCAGAGGATTGTGGGGAGTGTAGTCTATGATAGAAGTAGTGATAAAGGCGGGAGTGAGTGCCCTCTTGCAAAGCTTATGGTCACACCTGCTAGTGACTGTAACAGTATTAGTTCACCTGAAAATGAAAACTCGGTTATTAATTACCCTCAAGTGATTCCATTCCTAGGAATCTGTTCATCTTGGAAACACAAATTATTGTATATAAGATAATATATATGAAAGATATGTCTCTGATCCTCCACAAACAGCAATGGTTCAGACACATTCAAAGTTCAGAAAGGGAAACTTGAACATTGGCCCATATTAATGTGCACCCAGACCTGATGTGGGAGAGAAGATGAGTAAACAAAGTTGTACTGACAGTTTTTTTGGCACACAAAAATGCTATTGGAGCATTGTATGATTACAGTTTTTGCGTCCTTTTTGGACTTTGAACATCTAAGGACTCTTGCTGTTGGAGGATGAGAGAGCTCTTGGTTTTCATCTAAAATATATTAATTTGTATTCAGCAGATAAACAACAATCAGGGGATTGGAACAACATGGGGGTAAAAACGTAAAACAGGGTCTTGATGAAAATTGAACACAAGTGCTCACAGTCTGAATGCATGCTAATACTAGGAGGAAAAAAACTTTTAATATAAGTATAATATAAAAGGTTCTTGTGATAATTTCTCACCTTTGTCTTGATGTAGGAAGAGGCGTAAACACTCTGAAGATTTTCCTGCACATCAGGACATGCTTCATCTACTTTTGTCATCAAAACCACCTGAGGAATGGCTGAAATTGTGAGAAGTGATGTTAAGCATTGTATCATACTGATGTTGTACACTAATTAGTCTCTAGTTTAACAGTTCTGAGCTCACTAACCCAGCGAGTTGATTTTTTTGCGTATGGCAGACAGTTTTTCTTCTGGTTTCTCAGACATGAGGGAGATTTTGGTGGCGTCGATCACGTACACCACACTGTGAATCTTATCCTGTAGAGACGCAGGTCTGGTGGACTTTTGCTCATCAGGTTGACATGGGGTGACCGGGTTGAACTGAATCAGGAACATTTATATTTTATCATTCACATTTCATTCATTCTTCATTCATTTTGGAGATTCAGTAAGTGCTCTTACTTTATAGCGGTCTGGTATTTGTCCTTGAAGAATGCTGCTGATGTCCTCAATGTCCAGTCCTGCTCCTGATTGCTCCTCGAGCCCCATGGTGTCACACAACACAAATGGCAATGGCTTTCCTTCACGACCATCTTTTATTGGGTAAGTGCGAAACTGTCAACCAAGAAAGTAAACATATCAAAGAGACTCAGGAGATGTCTGTGGGAAACTGTTAAATCTGTACCTGTGTGGTCAGACTGGTGCCTGCAGATCCTGACATGGCTTTGCTGGTCATGCGACCCATGAAGATGGAGTTTATGGAGTTGAAGAAACTGGATTTTCCAGCACGAACAGGACCAATCATCAGGATTTTGACCTGACTCACAGATGTTGTCAGGGGTTTATAATTCCTGATCATTTTCATGAGCTCATCTCTTTGCCTAAAGGAGTAATCATATTGTTGTTGTTATTATTATTATTAATATTATACATAGTTGTATGAAATCATCAGCAACATGATATTGAGTTAAAACTTACTTTGCTGTCCACTGAACATTCCTCCACGGCTTAATCTTAATCACGGCATTAACCTGATCTTTTTCTGAGAAAGGTTTATAATACATAATTAAGTACATTTAAAAGACTGGACATAAATATAAATAATTAGATGTACTCTGTCCTACAAAAGGGAAAGTGCAGTAACTATGCAAACACTAAACCAGAGAAAAACACCATCCCTTTTTACACCATTCAGTCAAACATACACGGTTTCATTTCTCTGAAATGGTAGACTTTGTCACAAGAGGTGGGGTTGATTTTGCCAAGTAGGATGCAAGCCTGGAATAACACATTTGTTGATCCTTGAACAACGTTCCTGTTTGAAAATATAATCCATACCAAATCCCTACCCCTAAACCTAACCCTAACTGTAAATTATTCCCAAAATCAAAGTGAATTCATATTTAGATAGCAATCATGTAGAAGCACACAATCACCCCCTATTTGACTAAACATGTTGTTACTGCAATTTGCCTTTGGAGGGCAGTACTGTAGATGCAAGCGTGTATAAAAGAAAATAAATATTTGTTGTTCTGATAGTTGACTTACTCTGTTCCACTTTGAACACCTCGCACTCAATTAGATTAGTGTTGTTTCCATACAGTGTGGCAGGACTGAAAGTAAATGCCATTGTGGGAGGACTGATAGTGAATGCCATTACTTGATATGCATTTCTCCCTTGATTATACACTGGTGGTTGGTCATTGTAGCAAAAATACAACTGCTCCCCAAAGCTGGGTCCACCATTACCACCATAACGTAGATAATGTCTACTGTTCACTTTGATCACAAGAGGGACAGCGCCGTTAATGTTGAACAGGAATGCCTTATCATCTGTAACTGCATTGCAACTTTGAGTATAATCTACACTAGTGTATCCACCAAAGATGTAGCCTGAATTGTTGTAGGCTACAAGTAAGCTGGGACCCTGGTTGTCACATCTCCGATGAAAGGCAGAAGCCTCATATCCATGAACAGAAGCTTTATAGAGAAGAGTCAGATCCACATCTCCCAGCAGGTCACAGAGCTGCGGCCCTTGCCTCTTTGTCAATTTAGAATTAAGGGGATTCATGCTGAGCTGTTAAACCTGTCATGACAAAGACACGTGCAAATATGCATTAGCTTTTTTGTTCTAATATAATTACTCATTTATTAAGCCATCTTTTTAAATATCAAAGCAGAATTATTTGCTTAATAACTATAAATATTAACCATGGTTGTACTATATAAATATTTGCTTAATAACTATAAATATTAACCATGGTTGTACTATATAAATAAAAACATTGTTATTGTATTTAAACCGTTCACAAATTTTCCTTGTTTTTCTGCATAGTATTTGTATTAAAACTGTTTATATGCACATGAAGGTCAGTCAATCGGCCACAAATTACTAATGTAAACTTTTAAACCATAATGAAACCTTTTTTTATTGACGTGCTTTGTTTTTTTTTTACATGATTAGACTACTTGAACTCAAGTCCATTCTCATTATTATGTAAGAGAGTACATTGAAACAAGCACGTGTTAGCATTATTCTAACATTACATCTAAAATTAATCTCTGAGGTACAGTCTACTCGCTCTGTGAGCGCGCCCTGAAACTTACATCAATTCGTCAAATAAGGAATACTGAACCTTTCATGTTTGGAAAATAAAGGACATATGCTATAATATTTTTATTTACAGCAATTAAAGTATTACCTTTCAGTGCATGGAATACTGAAATGCTTCGTAGACTATTCAATCGCAATGTGAGCTCTGCTTCTTCCTTACTCCTGTGGAAACCACGATGGACAATGACCACATCCTCGTGGGTTGATATAGGCCTACTTTAAAATATATGTTGCATTTATGACATTTTATAATTGTAAAATCAAAATATAAACTTTTATGTCGTATGCAATTTGCAAGACATAAAAGTTTATATTTTGATTTTACATTTATAAAATGTCATAAATGCAACATATATTTTAAAATATTGCAAAAACGTCAGCTTTAAAATATATACAGTTGAAGTCAGAATTATTAGCCCCCCTGATTTATAAGCCCCCCTGTTTATTCCCCCCTCCCCCCAATTTCTGTTTAACATACATTTTTCTAAACATAATAGTTTTAATAACTCATCTTTATAAACTGATTTATTTTATTTACCAGATATTTATCAAGGCACTTCTACACAGCTTAAAGTGACATTTAAAAGCTTAACTAGATTAATCCTTGCACTGTTAAACATCATTTGGAAATTATTCGAAATCAAAACCAAAAGGGGTAATAATTCTGACTTCAACTGTGTGTGTTTGTGTGTGTATACTCTTCATATATATATGACACGCAGATGCAAGATGCAAAAACCTCTAAGTGCCGTCTGAAATTTCCATTAAAAATGAAGATTTTTCTTAGCCTCCTTTGTTTATGTTGAGATATTTCACTTTAAACAAAAACACTTATTCTTTGCCATAAAAAAAGATATTACTATACATACACACAGGAGCCTCATAAAAAATTGTCATTATAGAGGAAACTCAAATAGATAGATAGATAGATAGATAGATAGATAGATAGATAGATAGATAGATAGATAGATAGATAGATAGATAGATAGATAGATATTTTTAGAAAGAAGCTTTTAGTTGCCTTAAGAGGCTGCTTTGAGTATTTCAGAAATGCTGATCTACTGTCTGAGAAAAAAAGTGAAAATATCCAGAAAAATGAGGACATAAGTACCTTGCTGTTAATGTCAGAGGTGGGCCAGATGCTTAAAACTGATAGAAAAGGAATAGAAACTCATTATAACCAACACTTGATAAAGAGCATTTCTACATGGTCAAACAATAATGAAGCAGAAGAGATACAGCAGGTGAAAACCTTGCATCCATTAAAAAAAGTCCCTATTTGGAATTCAGTAAGTAGGCGGTCACACTTTATTTTGATGGTCTGTTTGTTGAATTTAAGTTGCATTGCATCTACATGCCAACTTGTTCTCGTTAAATTATAAGTTGACAGATTGCTGTAGTTATAGTAGTAGTAGTCATTATAGTAGTAGCAATTGTAGTTGTAGTTGGGGTTGCTGAAATAGTTGTTGTAGTTTCTGTAGTAGATGTCATTGGTATAGTGGTATTAGAAGTAGTAGAGGTGTTGTTGTAGTAGTAGTAGTAGTCGTTGTCAGTGTAGTAGTATCAGAAGTAGTAGATGTTGTAGTAGCAGTCATTGCTGTAGTAGTAGCAGACATTGTTTTAGTATCAGTTGTAGTAGACCCTGTAGTAGTATCAGTAGTAGTAGATGTTGCTGTAGTAGTATCAGTTGTAGTAGACGCTCTAGTAGTATCAGTAGACATTGAAGTAGTAGTAGTAGTCTTGGTTGTGACTGTAGTAGCAGCATTAGAAGTTGTAACATTAGTAATGTTCTGTAGTAGTGGTAGTTGGTGTAGTATTAGTAATTTATTATTGTTGTTGTCAGTTGTTATTACTGCTGTCCTTACTTTTTGCTGTCATTGTTGCTGTTGTGGATTGCTGGCATTGTTGTCACTCCTTACCACTGATAGGTTTCTTTTTATCTGTTTTGTTTAAATCTATAATACTTGCTTCATTTATTGACAGTTATTGTCCCTTGTGTATGTACTTTGACCTATCCACCAAGTTACCTTTGCATGCACACACACACACGCACCTGCCAGTACCTGACCATTGTTGTTTTGTTCTGTCTATTTGTATGATCCCAATTTGTATACCTTTTGCATATATATATATATATATATATATATATATATATATATATATATTTATAGAGAGAGAGAGAGAGAGAGAGAGAGAGAGAGAGAGAGAGAAGAAACTTTGCATATATATATTCATTTTCTTTCTATTTGTATGATCCCAATTTGTATACCTTTTGCATATTGTAATAATAATAATTATAATCATGGCAAGAATGAAAAAAAAAAAAATATATATATATATATATATATACACATATATATATATGCAAAGTTTCTATACATAATGTATATATATATATATATATATATATATATATATATATATATATATATATATATATATATATATATATATATATATATATATATATATTTATTTATTTATTTATTGTTCATTCTTGCCATGATTATTATTATTATTATTACAATATGCAAAAGGTAAATTGGGATCATACAAAAAGACAGAAAAAGAATATATATATGCAAAGTTTCTTATAGTCAGTTAAATGTCTGTTGAAGACATTTGAAGACATTGTACCATCAAAATAAAGTGTTGCCAAGCAGGCTACTCAAGAATCTATGATTGGATTTTTACTGTAGTGATTAATATGCTTCTGTCATGTTATATGTTTGGCAACAATTGTTTAACACAACATATGCAGCATAGAATTTTTATTTCTTGAACAACATCTCCTGTGGTCATATTTCAGAATGACAAGGCAAAGAATCAACTGACCTAAACCCCACTGGATATTTTTTAGATGGGCTAAAGTAGACTTTACAGAGAGGTTCTTCTCTGGGCAAGATAGTGACCATCTTTAGCTTTGAGGTGAGCAACCTTGCAATATCACAAAGTGTATTTCCATCAGCAGTTGCATTCATTTTTGGTTAAGATCAAATGGAAGCACCTCCAATATCTAACATCCATCTACGCCACACGCGAGACCTACAGACAGCATATGATTATGAATAAATGATTCAAAGGGACTAGTCTGCTACTCTTCTGTGCAATAAAACATTGTGTTATGATCCTACAGACACATAGTGAGACAATACACAGACACATAGTGAGACAATACTATACTGTAAACCCCAGAAAGTTAAGGTAACTCAAACCATTTGAGGAAACTGATTGCAACAAACCATTTCATTAAGTTCAAAAACGAATCCTAATGAGTACTGTGAACTTAATCTATTTGAGTAAACGATGCAATTTGAGCACAGTAAAACCCAATAAGTTAAGGCAACTCAAACCGTTTGAGGAAACCAATTACTACAAATAATTTAAGTTAAACTAATCTATATGAGTACTGTGAACTTACTCTATTTAAGTTGAAATAATGAGGTATTTAATTAACTCATAACCTTCAACAGTGAGTTCAAAACCCTCTTTTAAATGAGTAGACTTAACTTTTGGTCAAATTTGAGCTAACTACACTCATTTCATTTGATAAGTTGACTGTTGGGTTTTACAGTGTACACAGATAATATAGTGTGATAACTGACGATGGGCCACTATATTAATAAAAAAAAGAATGCACAGCCCCATAATATAAGTATTAATAATTGCTGCTTATTTTAATTTTACAAGCACAGAATGAAAAAGTGAGCAAAAAAAAGCACTTTTTATAAACCTAATACACATTTAACGTCCTGAATTTAGTTTTTCTCTAAATTCTGTAAATAACCTGATTGTGACATAACAAATAGGCAACTTCAGAAAGCAACAGTGATTAAAATGTAATGTTTGGCCGATATTTGAACTGCATTTATGATTGTAAAGGATCTAAAATGGATAAAAAAATAGAGAATAGAAAAGTGTATTGTGCTGATTAAGAGTTATGTGTCTTCACAGTGCTTTCTGTGGCCTAAAAGGATTCAACATCATCCAGATAGTCATCTACTAATCGAAGCATCTGCTGTAGAGCCGTGAGAAGCAGGATGTCACAGTTTAGCTCCAGCTCCAGCTCCTGACTGTAGTTCTTCACTGGTAAAACACAAGACACCGGCACACCCAACCTAGAGCTCACCTCCTGCACCTGCACATACAACACACACCATTATCTCCTGTTCAGTCCAATTAACAGCTCATGTTCTTATGTCTCACCTTTGACTTGATGTAGGAACTGAGATAGATTTTGTAAAGGTCCTTCTCCACATGAGGACAAGCTTCATCTACTTTTGTCATCACGACCATTTGGGGAATGCCTGAAATGTTTTAATACAAACTTTCAGCTGGCAGCAAGTAAAATAACATTGATTACTTTAATGTGCCTACCCAGTGAGTTTATTTCTCTACGCATCAGAGCCAGCTTTTCTTCAAGTTTGTCGGACATAAGGGAGATTTTACTGGCGTCGATCACGTACACCACACAGTGGATCTTCTCCTGGAGAGACGCAGGACTGGAGGACTTCTGCTCATCAGGTTGAAATGGTGCTCCAGGGTTGAACTGAATCGAGAGGATTTAGCATCAAATAAAGTAATAAATGCCAATAATCTGTGGTTTTAGGGAATTTATAACCCGCTTAAACCACTTAGCAGTTATTATTCACTGTAAATTATAGCTTTTATGGAGATTATTGTTTTAATGAATGGATATTCCACATACACCTTATGTACATATACAACAGCTACACAACAGATTTAAACACCTCTCAAGCATTTAAGGCCCTGTTATACTTCAAACAAACTAAAATTATGCAATTCCAAACAAAATCTGACTAAAATGATGTTCTTTTTAGTTAATTTCATCAGTTTAAAACACCTCACTATATCGACTTTTGTTCATTTTGGCTCCTAAACACCTTTGAGCTACCATTAGTCTGTGATGATTACACAATCAGTAGTCGTGTTCTGGATCTTCCTCTCTTTGATGTGTAATTTCTTCCTTTGATTTGTTTTTCATTCAAGGGGTGAAACATGAACAACATCTAACACAACAACACTAGCAGGATGAATACACTGGAGAGTCGAGTATCAGAGCTGGTACAGATATATCCGCACCTGTAGGATCGCTCACAGAGAAATTTTAAAGAGTTTGCAGACACCAGTGATGTCTGTCTATGGCAAATAAAAAACAATGTAAAGATAAGCTTTGGTGGCTTGTGAAGTTCTCGTGAAGAAGGCTGATTGCCTGATGTTTATAAAACTGTTCTTCTTTCTAAGCCAGGCCCGGATTGGCTAATCGGGAGGACCGGGAGAATTCCCAGTGGGCTGGTCTGTTTTTTTGGCCACAAGGGTGTCTCTAGCTGCTTGGGCTCTCAGCAGTCGCACTTTTTATTTATTTATTAATTTGACCATAGCCTCACTCTTTGTATTCATTATTTTGCTGCAGCTCAGCTCTTTTTATTTATTTTCTCGCAGCCCCGTGAGCAAAACACAGCCCGCAGGTTAATGATGATGTAACTATCATTCGACCCTAAACAGCGGCACCTTAGCGAAAAAAACAATTGGAATAATCAAAATTAATGAATATTACTTCTACTTAATGAAAATCAGATGATTCACTACATTAATAAATCTGACATAACTTGATGAGAAATCTAAAGAGGAGAAAAAGTTCAAGCCATCTATAGAAATGTGGTTAAAAAAGTCTTGCAGTAGCAAATGCACCAGCATCATAGCACCATTGTGGTCCAGTGGTCAGCATGTTGCATTACGAAGCCAACGACCCGAGTTCAAAGCTCACCTAAATATTTTTTATTTTTTTTTTAATTTTTAGTGTTAAGACATATAATACTGTTTGGGTTACATATGTAGGTGTACATATTTTATTTTTAGTTTTTGTGTGATCACCGTTACACAGGACTGGATATCTATAATATATATCTATTTTGCACCGAATACAGTTAAAGTCAGAATTATTAGCCCCCCCGTATTATTAGCGCCCCTGTTTATTTTTTTCCTTAATTTCTGTTTAATGGAGGGAAGATTGTTTCAGCACATTTCTAAGCATAATAGTTTTAAAAACTTATTTCTAATAACAGATTTATTTTGTCTTTGTCATGATGACAGTAAATAATATTTTACTTGATATTTTTCAAGACACTTTTATACAGCTTAAAGTGACATTTAAAAGCTTAACTAGGTTAATAAGGTGAACAAGGCAGGTTAGGGTAATTGGGCAAGTTATTGTATGATGATGGTTTGTTCTGTAGACTTTAAAAAAAATAGCTTAAAGGGGCTAATAATTTTGTCCCAAAAAATGTTTTTTAAAAAATTAATTACTACTTTTATTCTAGCCGAAATAAAACAAATAAGACTTTCTCCAGAAGAAAAAATATTATCAGACATGCTGTAAAAATATCATAGCTCTGTTAAACATCATTTGGGAAATATTAAAAAAGAAAATAAAAATCAAAAGGGCGCTAATAATTCTGACTTCAACTGTATATATATTTAGATATTGCAGGAAAGGACATTGTGATGTTTTAAAGAAGAGTGTTGGAGATTTAGCTACCCTTTAATGTTCTCATATTTATGAAAAACATTTAAAGTTCTAAAGCACCTGTTTCCTTAAAAAAGACGTAAGAGTGTCATTAGAAACTGAATTGGAAATTACGTTATTATAATATAGTCAGTCGTGAACTAAGGTGGGCCAGCTAAAAAGGAGTCCCACTCCAGCCTTGCTCTCAGCCACCATTGTTGTGCTGAGGTGGGCATGCCAAGCGTGAACCATTTACAACCCTGCTTACTGCAGTGTTAGAGTGTTCAAAAACAGTACACCATCACTCAGCCTTTACAAACTTATTTTTGCCTTCAAATTAATAATGAAAAAGAGTTTAGTTTGGAGTATACCAGGACCTATTCTGGAACTATGCCAAAACTGTATCATTCAAACTTCAGTCTCTATTCATTTTGGAGATTCAGTAAGTGCTCTTACTTTATAGCGGTCTGGTATTTGTCCTTGAAGAATGCTGCTGATGTCCTCAATGTCCAGTCCTGCTCCTGATTGCTCTTCGAGGCCCATGGTGTCACACAACACAAATGGCAATGGCTTTCCTTCTCGACCGTCTTTAACTGGGTATGTGCGAAACTGTTAACCAAGAAGACGAACACGATAAAAAGATCTTCCTCAAACTGAAGAGAGGCTTCTAAAGGAAGCTCTGTAGAAGCTATACCTGTGTGGTGACACTCGTTCCTGCAAATCCTGAGATGGCTTTGTTGGTCACATGACCAGTGAAAACTGAGTTAATGGAGTTGAAGAAACTGGATTTTCCAGCACCCACAGGACCAATCATCAGAATACGAGCACGGCTGACAGACGTCACCAGGGGTTTATAACTCCTGATCATTTTCATGAGCTCCTCTCTTCGTCTAGGAAATCACAACATTATTTTTTAATTAAAACTAATGTATGACATAAAAAATGATTAAAGGACAGTGCAAACTTACATTGATGTCCAGGAAATATTCCTCCATGGCTTCTCCTTGGTCACAAGGTCTGATGAATGTTGAATATAGATTATTACCTTAAGCTAATAGAAATCTATTACACATCTAACAGTCATTTAATTACGGATGGCTTGGCTAAAAAAACAAGACTAAATCTGGGCTGCTAGTAAAAATCTAATAGTTGTCTAAAAATTGGCCAAAACTAGACTAGTCATCAAACAGACAGGAATGAACACATTCCCGACACATGAAGTTGGTCTAATCTGTGTATTTGATGACTAGACTAGTTTTGGGCTATTTATAGACATCTAGATTTTAGTGTGGTTGTCTTTTAAACAAAAAATTGCTTGATTGGATTTTTTAAATATTATACAAAATCTTCGCAGTGGCGCCGTAGGTAGTGCTGTTGCCTCACAGCCAGAAGGTCGCTGGTTCAAGCCTCACCTAGGTCAGTTGGCATTTCTGTGTGGAGTTTGCATGTTCTCCCTGTGTTCACGTGGATTTCCTTCAGGCATTCCGGTTTCCCCTACAGTCCAAAGACATGCGGTACAGGTGAATTGAGTAGGCTAAATTGTCCGTATAGTGCGAGTGTGAATGGATGTTTCCCAGAGATGGGTTAAGGCTGGAAGGGCATCCCCTGCGTAAAAAATGTGCTGGATAAGTTGGCGGTTGATTCCGCTGTGATGACCCCGGATTAATAAAGGGACTAAGCCATAAAGAAAATTAATGAATGAATGTTTGGTAAACAAAGTAAGTCTCTCATATAATATATCTACTAAAAGAGAGAGCATATTACTTTACAAAACTGTATTGTAAATAAACCATATGAACCTTTTCATATTAGTCAATAATATTACTGAAATTAATATAAAAACCAAATAAACATATATTTATACATATTTACATATGTCAATAAACAAATTCAATGATGGGCTAAAAAATGTCTGAAAATCTGTGGATTTCTGAATGGGCAGAATCCTTGTGGCTTTAGTTATCATTCATTTATTCATTTTTCTTCAGCTTTGTCCCTTTATTCATCAGGGGTCACCACAGCAGCTTATCCAGTATATGTTTTACACAGCAGATGCCCTTCCAGCTGCAACCCAGTACTAGGAAACATCCATACACTCACTCGCTCACACTCATACTCTGCATGACTGTAACTAATTAGGTTTATTAGGCACTTCTTTGGACTATTGGGGAAACTGGAGGACCTGGAGGAAACCCACGTCAACATAGGGAGAACATGCACAGAAATGCCAACTGACCCAGCCAGGGCTCGAACCAGAGACCTTCTTGCTGTGAGGCTACAGTGCTAACCACTGAGCCACCATGCTGACCACTTTAGCTATCAATCCTAAACAAACTAATTTTTAGAGATTAAACTCAATCACAAAACCTACATGACAGACCTTTTTTTTGTGATTGACTTACTCTGTTCGACTTTATACACCTCACATTCAGTCAGGTCACGGTCATTTCCAAACAGTCTTTCAGCATTGAAGCTGAATGATGTCCCTTTTTTAATAAGAACCTCTGGTTGGTTGTTGTAACAGAAGTACAACTGCCCACCAAAGTTGGGAGATCCTCCACTATCATGACGTGCATAACATCCACTGTTAACTTTGGTGTAGACAGGGATCTTGCCTTGAAAGGTGAACAGGAAAGCTTCGTTGTCAGCAAGATATTGCCCACTTTGAGCATAATGTACACTAGTGTATCCACCAAAGATATAGCCTGAACGGTTGTAGGCTACTAGTAAGGTGGGACCCTCATTGTCGCATCTCTTATGGAAAATAGAAGCTTTATATCCATGAACAGAAGCTTTATAGAGAAGAGACAGATCCACATTTCCAAGCAGGTCACAGAGCTGCTTTCTTTGCTCTTTTGTTAAATCAGAAGAGATGGGAAGCCCAAGCAAACCTCCCAACTGTTGTTGCATCTTTAAGGAAAAACAAAACAGCATGCAAATATAAATACAACAGCATATTTCAAATGTTCTAGATATTTGTGATCTTATTCAAAATGAAATATTTTTTTTAATCTTATTTTTTCATATAGCCTGCTATGAAAATATGTTTACGTAAATGATGCGTTGTTCTTCAGGGCATTGCAGTGCATTAATGTCAATAATTGACGCGAACATGGTTAAACGAAACTTTGAAAACCAAGCCCAGTTAGTTGAAACTGAAACCAGACGTAACATAGAAAATAGAATTACAACTATAAATGAACACAAAAAAGATTTAAATAATGACGGTAAATTTGTGTTTAGCTTTAATGTCGTAGTATAAAGCAATAACAGTTTATAACATAAGTTACTACGATAAGAAAGGTTTCTCATGTGATATAAAATAGTTTGCAGCTCTGCTTTAAAATGTCTAGTTTCACTACATTATGCTTACCTTTATAGCAGACCTGTTCGTTGTAGGCTTATATGAAATCCCGCAAGGTATTCGTACTGTACACCAAAGCAGAAGATAGTGTCTTCTTCCTTGAGCGATCTGCTGTAAAGCTGAGGTTTGTTGCAGGCAATCAAATAAGTGACGTAAAATGAATTTCCAACATTTAAATATATTTAAATTTGAATATGACGTGCCCCTCGCCACTTCACTGTAAAATAAAGTCCGCGTGAGAAGTTTACGGTGTTTATTTTGCTACCCCGCATTGTTATTCGTATTCTTGACTTAAACATAGCAAGTTTATCTACTCAAAATAATTTTTTTTTTGCTAATCTTGAAGTCTAACCATTGTTTTTGCGAAAAAAAAAGTTTATGAACAAAGGTCTGAAACTGGTTTGAAACCTCATATTTTGGTCGCTTCGTGAATGAATCATTTGGTGCCGATTTTGAACCGGTTCAAATGATCACTAAGAAGATCCGACTCATTAAACGATTCGTTCACGAATCGGACATCGCTAAATTCAGGAGAGATCCGTTGCTAAATAACAACATTTCAGTGCGGTTAACCAACCATGGGGACCCGTGACGACGAATACGATTATTTATTTAAAGGTCAGTGGTTTTATGTAGAACAAGAGAGAATAATAAACGCATTTTATTTTCATTTGTAATAAAGGGAAAACAGCAAGTTTCCTGAGGACTGTGGCTACCTGGTTTAGCTGGAATGCTAATTCACTGACATTAGCAATCGAAATGTTAACCGGTGACTTTCGACGAATCGAGGGTTGACAGAGGATTAACTATTTTAAAGAGTTATTTTCAAAATCTGCATTGTCTTTCGACTATATTCCCTAAATCGTCATGACAGTTGCTTAATGTAGTTAGCATTATGTTAGCTTGGTGACGTTAGCTCTCTAACCTGAGAATGCTAATGTGAACTAAATCAACTTGATGTAATAAGTTAGCACCAAAACCATGAACGAGGTGTAACAAATTCCCATTAAATGTGTTTAGTTTTATATCATGTACGCCGAAAAAACGAACAACTTTTCCAGTCGTTTAACAATGTGTTACTTAATATTCTGTGGTTGGAATGCTAGGCCATATGAAACTTTGTCGTTTCTTACACAATAGTGTTTTCTTAATTTTCAAACGGATCAATATTGATTAACAACACGCAATTAAAATGATTTTTTAACCAGATTTATACCATCTCGTAATATGTTAAATCACAAAGCCGGCAGATTAATTGCATTATAAAGTTGACAACTGCATGATAATGACGTCATTCTGAAATTTTAAAGACATCTAAGACATGACATTGTGAAATAACTATAAATATAAATAAATGTGTGTGTGTGTCTAAACACACACATACACACATACACACATACACACATACATACATACATATATACATATATATATATATATATATATATATATATATATATATATATATATATATATATACACACACACACACACACACACACACACACACACACACACACACACACGTACACGCTTGCACCAGTTAGATACATTAAATTTCCTCTTACACATACTTCTTGTTTCTTGCCACACTGGGTTCCTGATTTTACACCAACCCTTTAAAATGTGTTGTTTTTAGCAATGTGAGTGAGAACCACGAATGTGGTCATTGTATTTTGTTTAAATTGTTTAGCAGTGTTTAGATGTTCTCCACTTGATCTACACCAGTTTTGTGAATTACTTTAGGTTTCATCTAAAGAAAATGAATGGTGACCATGTTGCGGAGGACACAGTAAAGCAGTTTATTATTATTTTTTAACTCATTTCCTGACTTTATACACTTTGACTAGGCCTGTATTTCAGTATTTATGGTGTGGAATAAAGGATAAGCGACCGTGGAAGTGTGTGTTTGTAGATTACGGCTTTTCTGTTATCTCTGTGGCCTTGTTGTGTAGAAGTAACCAGGATGACTGACTAATCTCCACAGCTTCTGCTTTTCAAATGATGCCATCGTATTTGCTTTGGGTGCACACTTTGGTTTGTGGTTTGCTTTCAAGTTTTATTCCATATGGTGATGGCTGTACATCTTCCTTATAGATATGGTTTTCATTGGAGCAGCTATAATGCGTCTTTGGGATTTCAAGCTTGAAGTCTTGCTCACAACAGACTGACATTTTATTTAATGTATTCTAGTGGTTCTCATTGGAGACTCTGGGGTGGGGAAGAGTAACCTGTTGTCCCGTTTCACTCGGAACGAGTTTAACCTGGAGAGCAAGAGCACCATTGGTGTGGAGTTCGCAACCCGCAGCATCCAAGTGGACGGGAAGACCATTAAAGCTCAGATCTGGGATACAGCAGGACAGGAACGCTACAGAGCAATAACATCAGCGTGAGTATAGGACTTAAAAAGCTCTTATTATTTGATGCTAAAATAATAGTAATAGCACATATTTTCTTTATTAATTATATGTAAAATATTAAATAAATAATGCAAACATAATTTTATATAAACATAAACAATATATTAGACACTAATGATAAATTACTCATTAAATAAAGGGTTTTTTCATTAATAATATCATACCATTATTGAAGATTCAATTATAATTTAATAACTAATTATCTAATTATAAAGTAAATTTACATTTAAAATTTTGTAGTATAAGTATTTAAGTGTTATTAATATTTGTATTATTGTAAAAGTGCTATATAAACGTAAACAATATATAATAAATTAATAATAATGATTATAATATAAATTATTCATTAAATAACTTAAATATTTTAGTGCTAATATACTATTTTTTTTGAAAATGCAATTATAATTCTAAATGACTCATAATTGTGCTTATATGGTAAAGTTATATTTTTAAAAAAGTAGTATGAGTATTTTATAGTGTTATTAAAATTGGTAATATTGTAAAAAGTTTTATGTAAACATAAATAATATATAATTAATAATAATGATTAAATGATAGGTCATTAAAAGGAAATTTCTATTGCTAATGTCATACTATTATTGAAAATGCAGTTATAAATACACAGTTATTATTTACAAAATTAATTAATATTTTAAACTATGTAGTATAAGTACTTAATAGTGTTATTAATAATTGTAATATTGTAAAAGTGCTATATAAACTTAAATAATATATAATAAATTAAATTAATTATATTTGTTAAATGATAAATTATTTATTAAAAGGGTATTTCTTATTGCTAATAGCACACAATTATTAAAAATATAATTATAGTACCATAACCAATTATGTATTCATAACAAACTTATAATTAAAAATCATATTTTAGTGTTAGTAATAATTGTGAAAGTTCTGTTAATGACTTAGAAAATATATCAATATTTCTGATTTTTTGAAGTAGTTACAGGTATTGTTTGCACTTTTTAATATTGTTAACACATTTTTAGTTTAACTCTTAAGTTTTTATTGATTCATTTTAGTCAGTTACAGTATTAAATACAAAGAATCACAAGACATCAAGACACAACTGTTTCAATCTAGCAGCAGAAAACATTTGGTTTACATTTTCTTTCTCTCCTAATTAAACAAAACAATAACATATTCTTGCTTCAAGAACAATATAAAAACTCAAAACACACACACACACTTAAATTTTTATTATTATATTTTTTATTATAATTATAAGATTAATAAAGTTAAGACATATTAGGTTGTACAGCAATACAGATAAGTGTTAAAAATGTGGGAGGAAGGGTTGCCAAATAGTGTCAAACTTTTCAGGAATACCGCAAACTGTATACCTAATCTTTTCTATTTGAATAGACTGCATTAGATCATGCATCCAATGTACAAAACTGGGTGGAGAAAGATTTTTCAGTTCAGTGTTCATTAACATAAGCTTTATTAGTATATTGTCATACAAATAAAGTAAATATTTTCTAATATATTCAGTGCTGCTTAATTACTGAAGTGAATCAAGAACTGACGCTGAATGTTTAATTTGTGTCAACAAACATCTATTTATATCTACTGTATGAATATGATTGAAATTCTGTAAATAATTTGCCTGGATCTCCTTTATAGGTACTACCGGGGTGCAGTTGGAGCTCTTCTGGTCTACGACATCGCAAAACATCTGACTTACGAGAATGTGGAGCGCTGGCTGAAGGAGCTGCGGGATCATGCGGATAACAACATCGTCATCATGCTGGTGGGCAACAAGAGCGACCTGAGGCACCTGAGGGCCGTGCCCACTGATGAGGCCAGAGCTTTTGCAGGTAAGAGTCTCCTTCTGTGTTTTCAAGTCATTGGGAATGTTTTTATGTTTCAAAAATATCCTTCCTCTTGTGTCTTTCAGAGAAGAACAATCTCTCCTTCATTGAAACATCGGCGTTGGACTCCACAAATGTGGAGGAGGCATTTAAAAACATACTAACAGGTGGGCCCTTTCTCTGACTAAATGTATTGGCCCTCCTAAGGTTTGTACAGAAAAGACCATTCACACATCCATTCTAAAATACCAGTAAATTCTGACATCCTTAACCAGAAATGGCCTCAAAACGGCTGCGCTTGTATTTGTAATCATAAAAGGGCTCGGGCTTTTGTTTTGTTGGTGGTTTCACTTTTATTTAAAGCTTTAGCATTCATGCAGCTGCAGAGACATCCAAAGGCAGAAGCACTAACCGCAGCTAAATGTTTACACATTTGACTCCATTACAAACTCTGTGGAAAAGTATTGTAAACAACTTCGATGAAAACATATGGAGGAACGCTTTCTCATGTTGAGATGTACCTAATATGTGTGTGTGCTAGTGCTCACCGGAGCACTCCATGTGCACACGCGTCAAGCAACTGAAGCAGAGCTTGATGGTCAACAAACAGCGGTTTATCATAAGCATTTTATTGATAATTATTTTACGCAGTTGGCATTATTAATGAACATAGAAACCGTATGTGACTACCATCTAGCAGCTAAATGTGTCTGGTAAAATATTTAAAAGCTTTTATTTTCATAAACAGTGCGGATGTGAATGCGTCTGGATGTTCTGATTGGCTGGAGTAGACGTCTCACGTCAGCGTGTTCTAAGCGTGAACGCGCTCCTTCCAGCAATTTTCCTTTTGCATTCACACAGCGCAGCATTCTGACAAATTACCGTTGGTTACAACTTCTCTTTCCGGAAAATTGCCTGAACAAATTTACCGGTATTTTCAAAAAGGGCCTGTTCACACATACAGACCCTTCTGAAAAATTGATGGTAATTTTCCACAAAGTTCTGTATGTGTGAAACTATACCAAAGCGTTTTGCACAGCTGAAAATGTCAGCGCTCTTTCAAAATAGCTCTGTTGTGAGCAATTAAAAACGGCTGAGCTCTCAGCAATTCAATTCAGGTTTATTTGTATAACGCTTTTTATAATAATTGTTGTTTCAAAGCAGCTTTACAGAAAGTGCACATTATTGCACTACAATTAAACATAAGTAATTATAAATAAGCCTAGTTAATCTGCAGTTTTATAGCATATAGGTGATGTCTATGCGTACATGTTTAATGAAGTGCATTTGTCTGTGTACATGATTAATGAAGCACTGAGCGTAAAAATGGACGCCCAGTTCCTCGTCATGCTGCTGCCTTTTTATAAATGCAGCACTTCCATTGAGTAATCGAGCTCAAACCTGCTTTGAAATGGATGTAGGAAAATCTGTCGCCCAGAAGTCTTTTGACTGGATTTTGCAAGGCAAATTTGCATGACCATTAAATCTTTCTCCTTGAAAATTTCTTGATCCTGTATATTTCTTTTCAAATGGTAATAATTTCCACCAAACAACACTAAATGATCCCACTGGGCATATCAATATTAAATATTTGTAACATTTTATAAGATGAAGAAGCATGGTAACCTTATTGATATTGATTGCAATATTATATTTATTTTTTTGGCTTAGTGCCTCATTTATCAGGGGTTTCCACAGTGGAATGAACCGCCAGCTACTCTGAAATGAAAGGCCAGAGGATGCTCTTTCAGCCACAACCCAGCACTGTTCTGTGAAACAGCCATACACTCTCTCATTCCCACACACACGCACACTTATATTAATCATAAAAGTAAAAAGAATCTTGTTTTAAACCCTCAGTTTCCAAATGAATATTTCAATAAGGGCCCTATAAAGGGTTAAGTATTGTTTTATTTTATTTATTTATTATTAAATATGGCTTTTTAAAAAAAAAATGTTGCTGTTGTTTCAGAAATCTATCGGATTGTGTCACAGAAACAGATGGTCGACAGGCCCGGGCACGATGAGTCTCCTGGCAATAACGTAGTGGACATCAGCGTGCCGCCCACTACTGACGGGTTAAAGGGCAACAAATTTCAGTGCTGTCAGAACCTGTGACCCAACACCCCCTCCCCTGCTCCTACCCGACCCTTGGGTTTCAGTTCCCCTCTATTTATCTCCGCTTTCGCTCCTGTGTGTTGTGCTACAGCTACGGCTCTCTCCTCTTTTTACCTCGTCGTGATTACCACGCTAATTCTAGACGTCCCATAGAAGCGTGAATCTCTAGGTAACATTCCTTTTCCTTTCTTTGGGGGGATCTTTGTTTGTATGTCCCTTTTTTTCTTTTTTTTTTTTTCTTTACTATCATCAACCATCTGGTTTGCAAAACTTGTTTTTTTTTTTCGGAAGTGATAATTCGAGCGCTGATCGTGTGATCTGCTCCTACGGAAAAGGGATGGTGAGGGATCAGTGTGTCTTTGGCTTTCTCTGATGGTTATTCTCTGGGATCCACACTAAAGGCCTGCTGTCGGTTGAGCCAGATCCCTGACTTGGGCTTGAAAGGGCAAGTTTTTTTTCGTATATAATATATAAATATCAATAAAATAAATAAATTGCGAATTCGTCTTGTCTGGATCGCACGGATACCAAAGGAGGGCTGCTGTTATCTTTATTTCAATTTGTTAAATGTTTCAATTGTCACACCTTTAGTCCTATCCTGCAATATTTTACGCCAGGACTGCCGGGTGTGTGTTTTTTTTGTTTGTTTTTTTCGTCGCAATTTGAGCAACGCATTCAGATTGCCGTATATATAGCAGTTATTGAATGCGTCTATTAAGCATTTCATGAGAAATTCTTCAAATAACAGTTATATATAAATATAAAAATGTAAACTATTCATTGCATCACTGAGGGATTATAGCTCTTCAGCGGGGAAATGCAATGGTCCGCAGTGTTTTAGATGGTCAGTTGTTTCACCGGTCTGTGAAAAAGTCACTATATATATTAGATTGTTTGACTTTCAGTGATACGGCTAGTTATGGAAATGCCTTATGTTTTCCCATACTGTGATTAAGATGCCTTTTTCAAGTGTGGTTATGTGACATTTACACATCCATGAAGTCACAACAGCTGTTCTGCCTTTTATCAGGTTACATTGAAATGGAAAATAAACCAAATTACTGTCACAGTTGCAATCGTGAATCTTTTTTTGACTCTATTGCTCAACATGTTTGTGTGAATCTCTCTCTCTATCTATCTATCTATCTTATCTATCTATCTAATCTATCTATCTATCTATCTATCTATCTATCTATCTATCTATATATCTGTCTATATATATATATATATATATATATATATATATATATATATATATATATATATATATACATATATACATACATAGCCTGTAATAAATAATAAACAGCCTACTGATAAAGTAAGTTTAGGTGTTCACAATCAGGTGATGTGCTCCACCGACACGATAATCTTAATATTATTTTGCTGTTTTTCATATGCGCACGTTTAGGATTTGAGGTAATAACATCGCCATGATGGTCAAAGAAATCAAAACATTTTTTTCACCCAAACAAAATTTAATAGGGCACTAAAGGCTAAAGAACTTGTATTTGCTTTTTGAAGCCAATGACTTCTCACCATATATCTTTTCTAAAGCATTCAGTATAGTGTAAGAGCATGTTTATTACTAAGAAAACTAAATCAAAATTATATTTTAATTAAACACATCACATCACATACAGTAAGCTACTACGCCTACTGTCTGTTAAGTATTGTGAAAAGGCAAAGCTGAATATCTGTGGTTAAAGTGCCACCTAGCGGTCAAAAGCTGTTGGCGCACCACTTACCCCTGTCGCCGTGGTATGAATGGCGGCAAAAGGAACACATTGAAGTAGTAACATCTGTATGTATGTATATATATATATATATATATATATATATATATATATATATATATATATATGTATATATATACGCACACATACACACACACACACATTTGTGTGTATAAATATATGTATATATATATATGTGTGTGTGTGTGTGTATGTATGTATACACACACATGTGTGTATATATGTTTGTATATATAATATATATGAATAACGAACAAGAATGGTGGATTAAATTATGCATATTGTTTGCATTTGTTTAGTATTGTTAAATATAAACAGTAAATGCAAATAATGTTAAAATGCATTTTAAAATTACATGTCTTAATATGTTAAAACAAATTACAGGCCCGTAGCCAGCCTATTGAAAGCCTTTTTTTTTTTTAAAGTGGACCTTTTTTGCAGTTATTTGCCTCATTTTTAATTCAATTGTGCATTTGTGACATTTTAAGAACTAATCTTTGCTGGATCAGCTTGTCGGATGGTAATCATAACCACACTTTTTTGATGCACCATAAAATATTTCCTACAATGTTGTCAAAGTGTTTACCATACTATTTTACTACAAAATATTTATTTACAAATTTGGATTTAATTTAATTTAGTTAATTTAGTTTTTAAAATATTGTAATGAGATTATAGCATTTATTTATTTTTTATAAATATCATAAAAATACTTATTTTTAAATACAAATTTATTATCATTCATTCATTCATTTTCTTGTCGGCTTAGTCCCTTTATTAATCTGGGGTCACCACAGCAGAATGAAACGCCAACTTTTCCAGCAAGTTTTTACGCAGCGAATGCCTTTCCTGCTGCAACCCATGTCTGGGAAACATCCACACACACATTGACACACACTCATACAGTACGGACAATTTAGCCTACCCAATTCACCTGTACTGCATGTCTTTGGGGGAACCCGGAGCACCCGGAGGAAACCCATGCGAACGCAGGGAGAACATGCAAACTCCACACAGAAACGCCAACTGAGCTGAGGCTCGAACCAGCGACCTTCTTGCTGTGAGGCGACAGCACATTATCATCCATCATTAAAAAAAATATATGAATCTGGTAAAACTTGTTTTAAAATAAAAACTGCAGCCTATAGGCAAATAAGAAACTGGTCAGCTCATTTAACTTGGCCACTTGAATAGTTAAAGTTTGAATTTGCTTTCTATGGATAATTTTCACAATTTGTGATGGTATCGCAGTCAAAAATGGGTTAAATGAGCTCATGTAAGAGTCAGATTCTGGATTGGAGGGGGGGGGGGGGGGGGTTCTTTTGAATGACTCGGAACACCCCTGGCTATGGGCCTAAAAGTAATAATAATAAAAAAACAAATAAAAAGACTGAAATGTTCTGTATAAACAAAATATCATCAAACTACCCAAAAACTGTTATTACTTTTTTTAGTTTGGTAAATAAATTAAATAGACAGGGAATAAAAGTGCAGATCTCCTATGAAAACACACAGTTTGCTGACTATACGAAAAGTCAAATAGTTTCATTTTAAATGCATTAAAATACATTTAAAGACATTTTTAAATACAAAATATAAATAAATTATATATTTAATTTGGAAAAAAATATTCTAAAACACGAAACTTACCTGCATCTATACAGTGCTTTGTTGGTAAACTAAACACAAACAAACATTTCAGTCAAAAGCCTTCTTCAAATCAAGTCGTATTTTCATCAAATCACACATAAAAGCTACTCACGAACGTTGAACCGTCCTTAGAAATAACAATAGACACTTCTCGGACGACGGCGATTCACAAAGCTTTTTACGCAAATTCCGCCGCAGCGCCGCGCACAGAAGCGCCTCCCTCTACGCTCTTATCGCACACTGCGTCGGTAGGAGGCCGAGCCGAGTCGTTTGCTGAACGGATCAAACCCAAAACAAGCGTTGTAATTTTACCTTATCACCAATCAACAAGCGCCACCATTAAACGGATTTCACCCTCAATAACATAACCTGAGCATGGAGGAGCAGAAGGTAGGATCAGACGTCAAGAAATGCTGTTTTAATCTCTAATCCCAGGCTTTGGTGGCATATTTTGCTACACGGCTAATGTGACTAGCAGCTGCATTATTCCACATTCACTCTCGCTGTGTCTTTACGCGCAACAAATCTCTTCGTTTTGATCCAAACGTGTAGATTTATGGAACATTTAGCGCTGTGTTAAAGGAAGTTGGTGTTTAAATGGCAGTCTGTGTGGTGTGTGTGAAAGGCCCACCCTGTAGACCAGTGACAGGCAGCTTGATGGATCAGACCAAAACACATATCTCGTGTATATGTTCGTGATTGTGACGGTTGTATGTTGATGGACTAGGGAAAATGTCTATATTTTAAAGTCCTTCGAGTTGTCATCCTTCAGTATTCGTGTTTAAAACGTAAGTAGCCAACAAAATATATTTATATGTGTTTCTTTAGTGTCTTATTTAATGAAAGATGGTCTAAATTAGCATTAATTCTCCTTGTATTAGTGATGTGCTGTGGTAAAGGTCGAATTACACAGTTATTTTTCCACATAACTTAAAGGGATAGTTCACCCAAAATATTGTTATTGTTTACTCACTCTTTGCTTGTCACAAAACCTGTTTGACTTCCATTTTCTGTTGAACACAAAAGAAGATGTTTTTAAAAATGTTGGAAACCGGTAACCATTGACTTTCATAGTATTTGTTTTTCCTACTCTGGTTATCAATGGTTTCCAACATTCTTTAAAATATCTTCTTTTCTGTTTAACAAGAAAATCTTGAATGTTTGGTACCACTTCAGAGTAAAATTATTGTTTCTTTTTGGTGAACTTTCCCTTAAATCATTTTAGTTGTTACTGATGAACATAATTATCTTAAAGGAGTGTTCTGATTGTGTTGACTGTTATTAATGGTTTTATTCCCATTTTTATTAAGTTGAATGCTGATATTTTCTATAAATAACATGAAAAAAACACCAAGATGTGTATTACTAATGAGACACGATTTGATTATTAGAACATCTAATCTGAAAAGTATTCATATTAATCTCATTTAATTTAATTACATTAATATCTTAATTATTAAAAATATTAAAAATAAAAATCTTTTTTTTAACACAATCTCAATATTTATGTGAACAATGTTCAATAAAAAAAGCTGTTTAATTTCCAGATGATTTTTTTTGTAACATTTGTTTTTCCTACTATGGTTGTCAATAGGCCGTTCTGCCGGTATAAGATTCTGACCTTAAAAAGATACAAATATCACGGTATTGTGCTCCTTGCTCTAAAACATATTCTTTTAAAATATCTGAGTAAAAAACAAAAACTTTTTTCCCCTTTCGAAAGCAATATTTTTTATTTAAAATTTTTTTAAGTATTTTGAAGCAGTAAAAATAAAAAGCTAAATAATGGAAATGAATCATAGACCTCTGCTCTCTTCATTAGTTTCAAAAACACTGATTTCTTTGCAATTTAAAACGGCATCTGTGGATATTTTTTCTGCAGGAGATACTGATTTAGTAAAAAAAAAAAACATGTGAATAAAAAAATATTACACATAACGTAGAAACGGTATATTACAAAAAATTTGGTGGTTTTAAAACCTTGACCTTTCCAAAGCGCGGTATACCTTGAAAACTGATATCATCCCATGCCTAGTTGTCAATGGTTGCCAACATTCTTCAAAATATCTTCTGTTGTGTTCAACAGGAAAAAGAAAATCCTGAATGTTTGGAACCACTTCAGAGTAAAAACTGTCCCTTTAATATTTTTTGTTAAAACCATATTGATATACTTATCAACAACACTTCTCTGAGTGTTCTGAAAGTGGTTACTACGTTATTATGCATTTTTCCTTTTTATTAATTTAAATACTGAGATTTCCCTTAAATACCCACCCCAAAAAGTATATCATTTATTAGAATCATCTAATATTTGATTATTAGAACGTCAAATGTGAAAAATATTCAAATTAATCTTATTTAATTATATTAAACTCTTTATTCTTAAAAAACATTCAAAACAAAAAAATAATATTTTAAACACAACCTAAATATTAATGTGAAAAATTTTCAGATGATGTATTTTTTTTCTGCAGTGGTTTATCAGTTGACAAATATTCATGTTTTTCAATACAGTTCAGGTCAGTCATGTATTTGTAACAAAAGGATTTTGCCAACAATATAACTTCATAGATTTATTTATAGAAAACTTTGAGCAGTTCCAGCGTTATGGATGTGACATTTGCAGTAAAAATTCCAAACATAAATTCACAGAGAAAGTAGATGTTAACATTATATTGAAACAACTGTTTATTTACAAAACAACTGGTCCATTAACTCTGTGGTCAGAAAAATATTGATCTGTAAACACTTTTTAGATAAAAAAAAAAGAAAATAAGCGTGCGTTATGGACGTGACCAAAAAAGTCTGAAAGTTTACAGTATAGAAACTACTTTGTAGATATTCTGTAAATTAAACTGCACAGCCCGATAGAAATAATGCTAATCATAAGGATGAGAGTTGACTCACTTAAGAACAAACATGATTGATTAAATTTTATTTTACAATTTTGCATTTAAAAGGTAGAAACTTGGTATGAATGTGACATCTCTCTGTTATGGATGTAACGGATGGGAAATTGCCATTTGTGTGACTTTGGTAAATCAAATGTAATTGTTTGAAAACATTGACAGAGATATTTTTGAGTATTTTTAAAGTACTGTATAATACTTGCTAACACTCAAAAACATGAAAACTTATTAGCAAAGTGGGTAATTTGACAAACGTAGATAATTTGGCAAAAGCTTAATGACACTCCATACATACCACTGTTCAAAATGATCTAAACATGTAGATATTCAATAAATACAATTGGAAGAAAACAATATAATTCAAAGTGTATTTTATTTGGTCCTAAAGTCTGCATGTAATCAAAATGTATGTTTATTTTGCTAGCAGACATTGTTAGTCTTAAAGTGAACATTTCATCTGTGCAAGTTAATCCTAATAAAAAAAGAATGTTTTGTTTTTGATAATCTTTAACCAAACTCATTTGCCTTTGCTCAGGAACGACAATCCTTCTCTGATGATGTCAGTTTGAGGAAGTCTTAGCCACGATCCTCTCCAACTGCGAATGAAAGATGAGAGGAGGAGCACAAATAAACTCCCGCCCCCTACTCAAAATTCCCTTTTCAGTTGGAGATACACCATACTCTTAAAGTGTCTTTAAAGCATTTGCAGAAAGAATTTATTTTAAGTTATGTATTGCCATCAAATCAAGTTCGTTTTTAAAATGTTCTTTTTCTTAAAGTTTCTGACACAAAGCTTGGAATAAAGCACACAGCAAAATCAATCATGTTGATTTTAAATATGTGTGGAATACGTTACTTTTGTTGCCAGACTGTGTCTGTCTCTATTACTTTTGTTTCATGCAAAATCCTTTTGGTGTGCACCATAAAGCTAGGCCATTGTTGTTATATGCTGCTGTCTGATTATTTATACGAATCCACATTTGTGTTTAGATGAAAGATAAGATGTTCCACTTTAGTCTCTGCATTAGATTAAACCTACAAAATGAATTTTATATACAGAGAAAGCATATTAAATTCAGAGTAGTGTCAGAGTGTTTGATACTGTTTGGTAAAATCAAACGTCAAAATATGAGGAAATAATGTTCAGTCACCATTGAGTCTAATGGATATATTAATAAACAACAACATGCTTATTCTGATCTGATCTACATATATAACAGAACAAATCATCATACTAAATTTTATTATATTTTATATAATAAAACACTTGATGGTCTGAAGGATATAAGCAAAATATAAAAATTCAGAATAAGGATAAATGAAAACTGTGGTGTTGCTCTGTGATTGTTCATTATGTTTTTTTAATATGTCATTAAATTATTAGTAAATTATTTCTGTTTTAAATATGCCTGACAAAATTTGTTTTGGTATAGAAACAATTGTTTAACATACTGAATGACATGTTAGTAAATGTCTTCTGAAAAAAATGATGTTGGTTTGGTGAAACTGAACTGTTTCACGATAACAGAGGCCACATTGTGTTTTGGCATGCTTAGAAAAAGAAAATTAGAAAGTAAAAAACTCCAGACAGAATATCTGGCGTATGGTTGATTACTATGGCTTGTCTCTCTTTTTTCCCTTGTAAAAAACAATAAAAACAAGTCACACAATTGCACATACAATGACAGTAAATCTGACTAATTTTTTCATAATTTAAAGTCGGCATAAACCGGAAGTTGACTTTTATTTCTGAATGTTGATGTACTTCCTACAGAAACATGCTGTTTTTGACCATCATTTCCTCATAGCAAACTATTGGTAAAAAGGCTGTGGTTAAGAATATTGTGTCTGAAGCCGTCAAACTGGTTTCAACAGAGAAAGATCGCTACTCCAAACATGGAAGCAAATGGTCAATTGAAGTGGACTTAAAAAATTACCAAAGCAAACATTTTTTTCAGTGGATTAAGGGTTTTCTCCATACGATTTTAAATGAACCCTGGAGCGGTTAATTTGTGGTGAGAACATTATCTGAACTAGAACAGACCCAACCGCAAAAAGTACTGCACCTTTTTGGACTAATCTAGCTCCTGTTGTCCGATGCGCTGTGCATTATGGGATGTGGAGGAAAAATATTTGTTAATGGTGTTTTACCAACAATTTTGCAAAAACATTACCTGACGGATTATTGGTAATGATTCCAGATGACCATGTCGCAGTTTAGCTAAATGAATTCACACCTCCTCCTAAAGTGAATTGAGATGCGCCTTCGCCGTTTGCAATGCATTAAAACATTGTTTTCCAGCCACAGCCGCGCTTCATTCTCAAAATGTATAGTTTATCAAACTGTACAAACTATATACTATGCACGAATCAGCCAACGCAGTCATCCCTCCATAGTAAAAAGCGACAGTTTGTGTCTGCCGGTTTGTTTATTTGCGGGAGTTTAATGGTATTTTCCTGCACGTTAATTCTGACTAATCGAAAAGCAGATTAGGAAATACGTTTAATAACATCTGGCCAATGAACTTGCGCGGATTTATTGTTCACCTTAAATATAACAATGTGTAGTAGCAAAATAAACTTTGTAAATTTTACGTGACTAAAAGCAAAAATGCTTACATTTTCAAAATATTTTAAATCATTAAAAAAAAGACAAAAAAAAGACAAAAAAAAAATATATATATAGTATAAATCCTAATTCGTAAAGGCATTTCAGGCTTTGTACATTTAAAATGGCAACAAATGTGTCTAAATTACGCAAGCAAATAAATGTTTTCCACATGACCAAATGGGTCACACTGCATACTCCAGTTTATAGACATATGTGTGTTTTTCACACTGAAAAGAAAGAGCACAAGGTTTTATCGTTTGTAAATGATTTTGAGGAGAGGAACAATATTCTGCTAGAATCAGGGCCAGGAAATACAGTTTCAGCAAGACAAAGACATTGTCTTATATTTAAGATATTGGTTTCCAAATATAAAACACTTATAGATATTGATATCAGCCAAATTATCTATATCAATGTATTTTCCACATTAAAGTTATGTTAAATCATATTCCATATAATAACAGTGACTATTGTTATTATTTAGCTACAAGTTTGCCACGTTTGTTTTAATTTTAAGTATGTTTTACCCTAACTTCAGTTTTAGGGGTGTAGAAATTGTTCAGTGGTAGTCAATGTTTTGCTATTTAAGCTATTAATAGTAATCCATGCAGTCTATAATTTTATGCACTGCTTGTTCAAACTGCTTAATTAAAATGAGCTGAAACAACACAGTTTTTGAGTTTTTTGGGACAACCTAATTGTTTATGTAAAATCCACTTAAATGTGTCAAACAATTAAGTTAACCTAATTGATTTGTGTTGGGACAACATGAAGGAATTGTGTGGACCCAGCATTTTTTTTGCAGTGTGTCATCTGTGCATTTCACAGTTGGTTCATGCAAATGTCCAGTGTTGATCAATAGAATAGTAGCTTGCTTTCAAAGTTGCAGCATTATTTGCACCTGTTTACAGTATGATGTTCCTTTTCTCTGCAGTTGTAGGGTCTTTGTGGCTTGAGGTGTGGGAGCGAGGCTGCTCCCTGATTCCCCCGGTGGTCCCCTGCCCCCCGCCCTCCTGGACGGCCCCGAAATGACCACAGGGGAGTGTTGCCACCTCCCAGGCTCCCTGTGTGACTGCACTGGCAACGCTGCCCTGTCAAAAACCGTGGAGGAGGCTGACAACCGCCGGGCCCAGTACGTCACCCAGGTCACGGCCAAAGATGGACGCTTACTATCTACTGTTATCAAAGCCCTGGGCACCCAGAGGTAAACCGATGCAAATGAGAGATGCATTGCAAACATTTTTGACAAATCATCACATTGGAATTACAAAGTTCTACCACATACAGTGGTGTAAAATAAAAATTAACACCCTTACCTATTTCTTATTTGTTTGCATGTTTGTCACACTTTGTTTCAGCTCATCAAACAAATTTATATATTCAATAATACAAGTAAACACATCAATGCAGTTTTTATTAAGGGAAAACAAGATAAAAAACTACGTAGCCCTGTGTGTTTGCCCCCTTTTGTTTCTGGTTTATTACACCTGAGTTCAATTACTATCTTCACACCCTTGCCTGATTACTGCCACACCTGCTTGCAATCAAGAAATCACTTAAATTGGTAAGTGAAGTATACCAAAAGATCCTCGAAAGATAGACATCGTGGCGAGATACAAAGACATAAAAAAAAAGAGAAACAATTAAAATTTTATTCAATCATTCGGCTTAGTCCCTTTATTAAACTGGGGTCACCGCCGCAAAATGAACCACTGACTTATCCAGCACATATTTTACGCAGCGGATGCCCTTCCAGCCGCAACCCATTACTGGGAAATTTTTTTTTAATTTAAAATTAAATTAAATTAAAATATAAATACAATTGTAATATACTTGTTTACATTATGTAAAAAATTATGTATTTCTTTTTTATTAAGTCGTATGTTTTGGGCCTTTTTATGTTTTTTAGAAAACAAAAAAATTTGGAATGCAAAGTAAAAGGCTAACTTGGTTTTATTTTTTTATCAATGTTCTATTTGAGCCAATCAGCACCTTGACTGCACATGGGAGAACCAATCAGAGGCCCAAAAGAGTTTAAATTCATGCCACTAGCAGATAGAATATTATAGTCCTGCATTGAAAAGAATTAAAGGAATACATTTTTACATATGGATGACTTTACTTTGGATGAGCCAAAGTATGGAGCACTTGTACACACTTGTGCATGGAGATGATTTATTGTTATGACTTTATGCATATTTAGTGAGCTGAATAGGAACATTTTTCATTGTTGGATAGTATCAAATAAAAAAACAAACACTTTTTTTAATGACAAGTTCTTGCATACATTGTAATTATATGTAATATATTATATTTAAGTGGGGAAATATTTTGAAGTATATATGCATGTGGATGTGAAAAAACTTTGCTGAAACTTCATTTTTTTACTGAATTTTAAAATTCTTAACATTTAAATTTTACAATATTAAAGCCTAAAAGGTCAAAAAGCTAGCAAGTTAATTGAATAATAATCAGCGCATTATTTCATCATACTGATCTCTTGAGAAAAGAAAGGCTATTACGGTAGCTGTTTCCTATCGAAACCATATTAAAGGCATACTATGATTCCTTCTATGATGATTAATTACTCTGAATATTCATAATCAAATTTAATGTGTGTATTGGGCAAAATATTTAACACTGTTTTATAAAAGCACTAAATTTGACAAATATGTAACACAATTATTCAAACATAAATAAACTATTTGGGTTTCTTGAGAATTCATTCAATTAATTTGCAAGATGGAACCTTATATTACCAATTTCATCTGTTCCAAACGTCCCAACTTGCAATTTTAAAAAGATTTTTATGTTGTTCATTTATAGGCTCTTTCATTTTCTTGTATAAATGTTGTTTAATACCCTACATATGTTTCCTGTATAATTTTAGTTCAACTTTAATCTCAAAACTGTTAGAGCTTTATAATTCCACACGATGAGGCATTCAGTGAAGTAGCATAGATGTAAAGAAGTTCTTTCTCCTTTGTTAGTGATCGGCCAATTTGTCGGATCTGCCACGAGGGTCAAGACGTGTGCAACAGCGAGGGTCTCCTGTCCCCGTGCGACTGCACTGGCACGCTGGGCACGGTCCACAAGAGCTGCCTGGAGAAGTGGCTTTCATCATCAAACACCAGCTACTGTGAGCTGTGCCACACGGAGTTTACCATTGAGCGCCGGCCTCGACCCCTCACAGAGGTAACAAAGGTCAATGCCTTCAGCCACGTCTGCATGGCTCTGCCTCACCTTACCTTTCTCATGGCCAGTACCTATAAAATTGTAGACAATGTTATCAATATTTTTTCCAAGAAACAAATAGGTGGATGGAAACATGGATAATGATGTATTTTGGCACTGATGTTAATTTTAATTATCGATAATTACTTGTCATTTTTCAACAGTGGCTCAGGGACCCAGGCCCCCGGAACGAGAAGCGCACCCTCTTCTGTGACATGGTGTGCTTTCTGTTTATAACACCCCTGGCAGCCATTTCAGGCTGGCTGTGTCTACGGGGTGCACAAGACCACCTGCACTTCAACAGTCGTCTGGAAGCGGTTGGACTCATCGCTCTGACCATCGCACTCTTCACCATCTACGTCCTCTGGACTCTGGTAGTGTATTGCAGATCTGTGGTTTTATTCTAAAACAGATTCATTTTAAGCTCCATTTTCACCCAAAATCAGAAGGGATTTTTTTTTTATTGTACTTTTTGTTATTGTGGTAATTGACACATTTTTGCAAACATTTGGAAACATTTTTGCAAAAAAACTAATAATATTTTCATTGCCAGAATGCAAAAAAAAAAACCACACACTTTCATTATCATAGTACAAAATATCTTGTTCTCATTACATCCCAGGAAAAAAAAATCACAATATTAGTGATTAGTGCAAAACGTCTAGTTCTATCATAATGCAATTTTTTACTGTAATAAAAAATACTGCATTCATTACCATAATGCAAAAAAATCCTGTTCTCATTAATATAAATCAATGAAATTTAATTTTCATTGTTGCAATTCAAGACAAATCTTCTTCTCATTACCGCTATGGAAAAATGTCTCATTGTCATTACTGAAATGCAAATAAATTCCCCAAATTCACCCAAATCAGAAGGAAAATTAAAAATAGTGCCTTTTCTTATTTTAAAAATTTACATATATTTTTACAAATTCCTTTTTTGTTTTTGCTTTCTCATTACCAGAATGGAAAAATAAAAACACATTTTCATTACTGTAATGCAAAATACCTGGCTCTCATTACAATCCTGCAAAAAAAATAATAATAATCATGTTATCATTACTGAAGTGAAAGATCATGTTATCATTACTGAAGTGCAACACGTCTTGTTCAACTATAATGCAAACATTTTTGTTCTCTTTACAGTAATGAAAAATACTGCACTCCTTACCGTAATGCAATAAAGATATAACTCTCATTACTGTAATGCAAAAATATCCTGTTCTCATTACTATAAATCAATTAAATTGTGTCTTCATGACTGCAATTTAAGACAAATCTCATCATTACCGCAATGCCAAATAATATTATTGTCATTACTGAAATGTAAATAAATTCCCCAATTTTACCCGAAATCAGAAGGAAAATTTAAAATAGTACTTTTTGTTATTGTGGTAATTGACACATGTTTTTACAAACTCTTTTCCCCCATATTACTTCTCACTACCAGAGTGCAAAAATAGACACATTTTCATTACCGTTGTGCAAAATATCTTGTTCTCATTATAATCCTGGAAAAAAGTTATCATTATTTAAGTGCAAAATGTCTTTTTCTATCATAATGCAATTGTTTTTGTTCTTTTTACTATAATGAAAAAATACTGCACTTACATAATAGAATAAAGATATGATTCTAATTAGTATTGCAAAAATATTCTGTTCTCATGAATATAAAACTATTAAATTTTGCTTTCATTTCTGCAATTGAAGACAAATCTTCTCCTCATTACCGCAATGCCAAAATGCCTTACTGTCATTACTGAAATGAAAATAAATTTCCCAATTTCACCCAAAATCAGAAGCAAAATTAAAAATAGTACTTTTTGTTGTTGTGGTAATTGACACGCATCTTTACAAACTCTTATTTCTTTATTTGCATTACTTTAACGCAACAAACAAATTGCATTCTCATTATCCGAATGCAAATATATAAACACATTTTCATTACCGTATTGCAAAATATTTGGTTCTCATTGCAATCCTGCAAAAAAATTGTTATCATTACAGAAATGCAAAACGTCTTGTTCTACTATAATGCAAACATTTTTTGTTCTTTTTACTGTAATGAAAAAACATCACACTTCTTACCATATTGCAGTTAAGATATAACTCTCATTACTGTAATGCAAAAAATGTCCTGCTGTCATGAATATAACGATGATATTTTGTTTTCATTTGCCACAAATCTTGTCTTTAGTATTCAGTATTTTTCATTACCGCAATGCAAAAATATTTCATTCTCATTACTAAAATGCAAATAAATTTTAATAAACACAAAAATTGCAAATAAATGTAAATATTTTAATGCCACTGGACTAGATTAAATTATCTTTATTGAGATCTGGAAAGTGGAGTGTTCCTAATTTTGTTTTTTATAGTATACTTCTAATTTTAGCGTCAAATGTCACCCAGAATTCCAGCATGATAATTTCATCCAGCAATCTGATCTTAAAACCAAAAATGTACAAATATATTCTCCTTGTTTTGCAGGTCTCATTCCGCTACCACTGTCAGTTGTACTCGGAATGGAGACGAACCAATCAGAAAGTCCGTTTGCTCATTCCCGACACCAAGGGTGCGCACTCAACCCAGCATTCCTTGCTTTCCACAAAGCTGCTGAAAAAGACAGCAGATGAGACCATAGTATGAGAGATGTGGTGCGGGGGAACGAGGAACAAGATGGTGGTATTAGCGTGCTATAGGTTCTTGACGCAGCGTCGTCAATTCGAGCCGCAGCACTTTTGGATGCATTCTTTTCTATTTAATCCTTTTTATCTAAATATGTGAGCACTTCATTTGATTTTCACCCGTCGATTTTAATGTTTTCTTTTTGAGCCTTTATAAGTGTGTCATTTGAAGAATCCATTTATTTATTAGGGGGCTCCAACAGCCAGGCTGAGGCCCCCCCCCCATACCATTCAGTATGCATTGTATTTGAAACAATCGGAAATCTTACTTATGTGTATAGACGATTCCTTTGAGCACAGCGCCGAGGGATTGCGACTCAAGTACATATGCGGCTGCTGAAGCTTAAAACCAAACCTTTCTTTCGTTTTCGATGTATCGTTTTTCTACTCATCTACCTTCAAGTACTTTCCATCTCAACCAGACGGAGTCGCTGCTGAGTGATTCTCTTAGTCATTGCGACTCATATACGATTTAGTCGAGATATAAATGTGTAAATATATACACACTTAAGCAAACGAGTAAGCTCTAAGCTTCGATTAACATGGGTATTACAGGGCCATCGTGCTTTGTGGCCCGGGAGATGAATGTGGAGGCTGGTGTATTTCTGCAGCGGCGTAGCGAACATTTCAAAAAAGGTTTACGAATATTAAAAAAACAAAAAGAAAGTGCAATAACTCGCCGCCATTGACACACGCAGGTTTTTATGCATGCCTGTTTTATTTTGCAAATCTCATCAGATTGGTGACTGTTCACGAGTTTCGGTTTTGCGAGGGAAGGATGGTCACCGAACAACGTAAAACAGCATGCGGTGGTTTAAAAAGTCGTAGCACTTTCTAACAACGTAGCCTATAGGTGTGCGATGATCAAATGTAGATACGTGTTCGCTTTTGGGATGCAAAATATGTGGCAACTTTATATGTTGTGGTAAGTGCAGATGCAAACAGACCTCTACAATTCATTGTTCTGAATTACTTTTAATTCTTTTTTTATTATTATTATTATTGGTTAGTGTTTGAAGACGAATGTGTATGTGTGTGTTTACAGTATGCATTTTGTAAGCTCTGGCTCTTTGTGCTGTTTACTTAGCATCGAACGGCTGAAGTTGAGAAAGGCATACTTGGGATTTTGTAGCAGTTTACCTTGTTGGAGGATGCAGGTCAAGTCACAGGGAAGGTAGTGGTTGTGAAGCTAAACATCATTGCCAGATCAGTAATAAAACCGTCATTCAGGAATGACACTACAGTATCAAGCAAATCAGTCTTTTAGTGCTGTCTTATTAGTGCAAGAAGAATCTGCAAGCATCAGAGCTTTAAGTTCCCTATAGTGGCGTCTTGTCTGAAAGCGTAAGGGTTCATTGGGATATGCAGTAATACTTGCACATTTGCCGATTCTGGACTTTTTTGCGCCTTATGCACTCGCTGTGAAAGATTTAGGTCAGAAATTGTGAGATTTGTGAAGTTAAAGTTCACTGGAGATGTTTTAATGACTCGCCTTCATGTCGCTTGACTCCTGTTGTTTTAATCATAAAGCATTACTTGCAGTGATCATTTATGAAGCTTCAAAATCTAATTTTAAACAACTGATACTAAATGTGCTCTTTTCCAAAGTTCTTATAATAGTTTTGTGCATAAACTGAAATTAAATCAAAGGGATTAGCTTTAAAATCTTATTTGTCTTCATATTCAAAGCTATTTTTTTTGTTTTGTTTTTTAAAAAACTTCCCAGGTTCTGCAGGGTTGCAATTTCCCGAATTTTATTGCCAATCCTAAGCCAATTGTAATCGATAGTCTTGGTTAAATTTTGGAATTTTCCGAACAAGCGCAGAGCCCGGGGGTCCAGAGTGAGTGCTCGGGCTTGGCCCTTCTTGGTCCATTCAAAACTATTTTTGAAGTAATTATAACTTTCTGGTTCTTTTTCTGTCACATGATAAAGTTTTTTTAAGATGTAGGTCAAGTTAAAGAAGTAAAATCTCACTCTTCTGAGTTTAAATGTTAACAAACATCCACTTAATTTGGAAAGTGCTTATTTTACAACTCCTTATAGTTGAGTCTCATGGTCTGGTGTCAGCACTTTTAGCTTAGCTTTGCATAAGTCATTAAATATGATTAGACCAATAGCATCTCGCTCAAAAAAAAAAAGAATGAAAAAAAGATTTTTTAATAATAATTCAATAATTCTTCAATTTAAAGCATGACTCTTCTGTTCTACATTGTGTACTATGATTGACAGAAATTGAAATGTTCATATTTTCTAGGCTAATATGGCTAGGAATAGGGATGGGGTGATATTCTTTAAAACGACAGGGCCCAAACTGACCATAGAGTTAGACATATAAACAGAAGTAGAAAGTTTCGGGAACTACGTCATTTCATTAATATCATTCAATATTTTTTAACTAATTATTTTATTTGTATTTTTATTTTTTAAGAATTTTTAAAACCATTCAGTTTTTTTTTTAATCAAACTTTGATGCATCACTTGCTTTTGTCCATCTCTCTGACAGTTTTACAGTTTTATAAAAATATTAATGATAGGCTTAACACAGACTTGTGCATACACAGTTAGTGAGCTTGCGGAGTGGCGGAGAAAACCAAACAGGTTTATTTCTCAAATGAACAGCGTCAATGCCCGATGCAACAAAGGCAACAAGTTGTTTTCTTGCATAAGCGGATACGCAAGCAGTCTGGCTACGCATCTTTCAAAAGTACATTGACTGCAGAAAGACAAATGAAAAGTTTTCGACTACCTAGCTAAAGATACATCATCCACATCGTTAGGCTAGCAGTTAATCACATAAGGTCTCTCTAAAGTAATATAACATTAATAAAATAGTATTTTTTGTGCAGTAGACTAAATAAATCTTAATCTCTAAAAATGCTTTTACATGAGTGTATTTACAAATATTGCCTATGAATAGCCTAATAATAAACTATGCTTATTAAGAAATTTTAACAGCTTATTTTTACATTGTTAACTCCCAAAACACCATTAACTCATTTATGTAAACATGTGAATAAAAAATCCTAAACATTATCTGATTATTTAACTGCATTTTGCAACTCTAAAAGGGTATTTTCAGCTGCAGGGAGGACAATAAACCAAGAAAGATTCTGACTTCTGCCAGAAAAGTCAAACAAGTAGATTTTTCTCCATAAGAATGGCTAAAAATTGAGTCTTTTACAGGAAAATTTGTATTTATTTGTTTTATAATCATTGATTTTGTTTTATTTTACATTAAAAGCGTAATATTAAAATAAAATATTGTTAATTCTGTTCAATTTGTTTTTGTTTTTTCATGAAAAAAAGTACCGATGAGAGAACCATTAAAGTACCAAACCGAAAAGTGGTATCGATAAAAGTAGTAATATCGTTAACCTTAACGATACCCATCCCTAGCCAGGAACTATACTCTTATTCTGGCCGAATGATCAAGGAAATTTACAGCTTTACCATGGTTATTATGCAGCGCCTGCAAGTAGTCCCCAATACTAAGCAATTAGAAAATAGCAACGTTTTATTTTGCCAGTATTGGTACACAATGTAACTACAAAAGAGGGCTCTTCTACAGGTTTAGCGGGAGAAGCTTAGCAGAGGTTTAGCTTAGCTTAGCATAAATCAATGAATCTGATTAGACCATTAGCATGTCAATAAAAAAAAAGGTTTACATAATTTTCCATTATCTAAACCTTTTTTTGGAGTGAGATGGAGCCCCCGCTGAACTCCTAGTTCAGCTAAATGTGATCAAAATGTTAAAATTCGACTGTTTAACTGTTGTAAAATGAGCCTATTTTTGAAAAAGTGGAGTGTTTACCTAAGGTTATGACTTTTTTGTTGTCATTTAGTATTGGCAGCAAGTTAATAATTCTCTCTTTTTTGCACAATTGTGTCAGTATTAAGAATGAAAGCTTCTAAAATGTGCGGATTTTTAAATATTCAATCAGAATTATATGAAAAAACAGCAAGGAAAATTAAAAAGAGGATAAATAAAAATTAGGGTGAATCAAGAAATTAATGCTATTTTTTTTTTTTTTTTTTAATAATAGTTTGTATGCATGCACTACATTATTTAAAATCTGATTACATAATCCAGATTACATGTAATCAGTTATTACCCAACACTAAAAATAGCATGCGAGTTTGAGATGACATGAGGGTGAGGAAATAATGACAGAAATTTACATTTGGGCTGAACTGTTCCTTTAAGGCAAATAAAATGAGCTACCTAAGAAACGTAGGTCCACGAATTCTTTTATTGTACAAAATCTGATGCGTCTCAGTTGTAAATGTGTAGATAAACCGATGTCTCTGTTATTAAGAAGTGTTGTGTGCTGTAGGTCCAGGGTGTGTATGTATGTGTGTATGTATGTATGTGTGTGTGTGCGTGGAGCAGACAGGCCCGTGAATGTCTGGATAATTTGCTGACCACTTGCTTTTAAAGGACGCAGCTGCGCTTTTAGATGGCGAAACAGCGCTGATGAGTTCAGGGCCACATAAAAAAAAGTGAGTTTGAAACCAAAAGGTGCTTCTCTAGTTGGAAATTCAAACGTTTACCAAATTCATCCAACCACCAGTCTCTTGTTAGCAGTTTGTTTGGAGAATGGGAGAGATGCCACTAAAAAGGAAGAAAAACTCATTTCAGATAATTCAGAAAAAGCATTTTCTTCTCTAAAAGGGGAAAAAGTTGTGCAATAGATTAACAAATATATAATGGCATTATTTGTTTGTAATTATTTTGATATTATTAAAGGGTTATATTAATAATCCATCTTTATCGCCATCGTCTTGCTCAGTGTTTTCAGAAGGAGGTTGCTCTTTTGTGCTGATTTGAACTATTAAATCAAACCACAAATGGTGGGTTCGGATCATCATCGAGGGGCAACTTTACTAGCTTACCTGCTAACTCGAGGAATGCTGTCTGATTGTTGTGCTTCCACCGGCTTTCTTCACTTTTTAGGCCATTCCCTGGTTATTTTGCAATGTAGGGTAACACATCGAGAGTGCAATTTCCAAAATATTACAATGCAATTCTTACCTATAACCTTAACAATACATGTATGATATAAGCATAGATGTAGATGTTGTTGCATATGAAGGACGTTCGGAGGAGAGGGTTAATTATGACTCGTTTTATTACTATTTTTTTCGGGAACTTGCAGTGGATGCCGATGAGCTGGCCATTATATGCAACCCTGCAAGAGCAGTTCAGCAGCTCAAATGATGTTGTTATAAAACCGGACCTATCTGTTCCTCAACTGCATGCTTTCTTATTTAAGTACAATGACACTTTCACTAATTTAAGATGGGAAACATGGTTTCTGTTTTAAATTTCTGAGGGAGGTTTTTCACTTTTGTTGCAGTTTTCTAAAGGGAGACATTTCCTATTGGGTGTCTTTCTGGATATGAACTTTTAAGCACGTTCACATACGTTTGTTTGATTCAGTTGAAATCTCTCTGATTTTGCCAGTGTGTGTTTTAATGTATTCATACTGTATGTATCATTTTTATTTGCTTCTGTTTTGTTTTCATTTATTCATCCGGCACAGGATTTTTATCACTCGGAACTTTTTGAAAATACTAATGTTTATGTTGTGCAGTGGCTAAGAGAAAGATGTCTGTAATGTCCTCACCAAAATAATTTGGTGCTTGAAATCAGCCAAGAAAAGTGTGCAAAGCAAATTAAAAAAGTGATGCTCTGGATCTGTTAACTGTGGTGGTGTTTTTCTGTTACAGAAGTGGTCATAGTTTCATAATTAGCCTACTTTAAACCACTTCTAATGAGTGAATGTTGAATTTTAATGCTGAATGTTGCCAAAAATTGTGAATTTAAGCCGAGAAATGGCGTTTCCATCAAATCCATCATTCAAATCAATTACAAATGACTCTATCCAGCCAGCTAATGGATAATTTGATCATTAGAACATGAATGGAAATGTAATATTTTTCTTTAAAGATATTTACCTTGATGTTTATTTGCTTCAGTCGCCTCAATTCACCAGGGGCCTCATGTATCAATGCTGCGTACGCACAAAAACTTTGTGTACGATAGGTTTCACGCTCAGAATCTCTCGTTTGGATTTACTAACGATGAAATGAACGTGGGAATGTGCGCAGCTCCACGCCTACTTCATGGCTGGCGTACACACATTTTTTGGGCATGTCTGTTTTTTTCCATTGGCGACTCCTAGAGGCAATTGTGTTAAATTGCACTCTACAAAGTGTCTGAGCCGTGGTGCAATGGCAGCTGTATGACCGGCTCATCTGCATGTCTAGCAGGTATATAAGGTTTCCATACCATGCAGTTGACCAGCCAAACATTAAAGCGCAAGCATTAAAGTATTCCCAATGTAATCGGAACAATCTACTGCACACACATTGCTATAAAGGCCCCTGTACATTTCAGTCTGTTTTTTTTTTAAATCTTTTTTTGCTGTTATTCACCTCATTTTTTATTCAATTAAGCATTTGTGACATTTTAAGAACTAATCTTTGCTGGATCAGCTTGTCGGGTGGTGATCATAACCACACTTTTTTGATGCATCATAAAATAGTTCCTACAATATTGTCAAAGTGCTTACCATACTATTTTACTAAGAAGTATTTATTTACAAATTTGGATTTAAACTGTAGGCAAAGAGCATAGTAAGCTCTTTGCTGTAGGCAAAGTCCCTTTATGGCAAGTCATTTCACTCGGCGGCCATCTTTAAAACACCTCTCGGGTAGTATGCTCAGGGATTCTAAATGGGGAAACATCAAATTCTCCAAAACTGTTTTCAAGGCTTACCGTTGAATTTCATTTGAGGAATCACTAACAAAATTGAACATCAACTGTGTCTTTAGTTTCATTTCTAAACATCCAAATCAGACAAAACATGCAGAAACTCACATCTGGTAAAAGCCCCTCACCCGGACTATCATCAATCTGTAGCGATCGATGATTGGCTTCTGTTCTAGAAGGTGGGCCATATTCGCCATATAGCGATCGATGATTGGCTCTTGTACGAGTGACATGTCTTCTGTATTCTAGAGTCTTCGCTGTAGGTTAATCCAGTTTTATAGATATTGTAATGAGATTAGGATTTTTTAAAAATAAATAATGAAATGTGCAAAAAAAAGCTAATTTTTAAATACAAATTTGTTATCATCCATCATTTAAAACAAAACATGAATCTGGAAAAATTTGTTTTAAAATTAAAAATAAATAACTAGATACTATATTTTACTGAGGTAATGTTTAACCGGATAGAAAGTAATAACAAACTTTCAGCTCATTCAACTTTCCCCAGTCACAATGAATAATTACAATTTTGTTTTGTCTTAAAGTCTTCTTCTAACTTTTACAATTTATGATGGTATAGCAGTCAAAAATGGGATGAATGAGTTAAGCAGGTCGCACACCAGAAGCGCCGCTCGGCGGCGCGCCGCGCAGCGCCACGCAGCGCCATGTATTTTAGAATTCTAAACATAGGTTTCTATCAGGATACACACACCGGCGCCGCAAGTCGGCGGCGCCCGGCGACGGCTCAGGACGCAGTTCATTTTTCAGCCGCGCCACAGAGCGCCATCTGATTAGTTTCATGTTAAATATCATTCGAATGTGCGCGTCTGGTGTGCGATACTTTAATCTGTCATGTACGCGCCGTGTCGCGGCGCTTCTGGTGTGCGACCTGCTTTAGGGGTCAAATTCTGGACTCTCAGTGGGGGGTGGGTCTTTTGGGCTTGTGTAGGGGGATACAATGATAATGAATGTAAAAGTATAGTTTGTTCATCCACAAAGAGAACAAAACGTACCAAGATAGCAAAGAATCCTGGCCCAGAGTTGGCATAACTCTGGCACAGCAGGCATTCATCCATTATGTGGGCCAAACATGGCCCTGGTTTGGCAGTGGTGGCACCGTCTTTTAAGGCGGCACACAATACTTGGGCCAGATGTAAAATGTAGTTTTTTGGCTCAAATGTTAATAATTGATATGTGGGCCTTGTAAGTTTGGCTTGTCTTGACCCAAATTTAAAATATTTTTTTTTTATTTTCAAATAAAGAAAAAAAATCTACTAATCAGGTCACTTTGAGAAAACGCAGACCCATAGCGAGCTAAAAGCGCAGTAATTTATGGGTTTATCAATTTCATTGCAGTCGTGACACGCCAACATATCTGGCCCACTTCAGGCTCAGTTATGGGTTATTAACTAGGCTGAGACCTGACCCAGATATGGTCCATGTTTGCGCCAATGGTTTGCGCCCTGTCTGGAAGCCAGACTTGGTCCAGTAATATACCATAATTCACTGTGGCATGTGGGCCATGCAAAAGCAGATTGTGTGGGCTAGAGTTGGGCCAGAGATATTTTGCTATGTGGGTATGGATCCCCATGGCTTATTCAAACATTTGTCAAAATATTGTGTTGAACTCCGAAAAAAAAAAAAAAAAAGACTCATTGGAACCACTACAAGTAAGTCCAAAATGTGTTTACATCACATATATGTTTGTACATCATTAATAAACACTAGAGTATTTGTAATGCTAACATCTAATTTCAGCTTACGGCTAATGTACGTTGGCAATTGGAATGGTGGAATTTACAAATTAAGAGCTACAGTTTTAGGCGTTTATAATTATTTGAGCATGAAATAACCTTAACCTGTTTTATAATTATTTTATAAACAAATATACAAAGTTAAGTCTACAAAAGTAAACATATTAATGTAAAACATAGAACAAATCTGGTCTGTTATCCATTTTGTTGAACATTTTGTTGAACATTTATTTAGAAAGATACATTTGGTACACATCATTTACAATAATCATTAGATTATTTAAAATGCTGTCAATGAAGAATAAAAAAAAGCAAAATAAGAGTAAAAAAACTAAGAAATATCAAATTGAGAGTGAAGAGGGCAAAATAAGAAGATAACAGTGATTAAGAGATTTAAGAGTATGTTTTAAGTGCTTTCTTGTTAAGTGAATCTGGAATTTAGTAATAATTTTGAATCTCTTGTATGAAATGCTATAAATGTTGGCTTGCACTTTGAAAATGTACATTTAACGTATAAATAAAACAAAATCTGCATAAAAAGAATGTTTATTATAAAGTAGACATTAAAATTTGAAGGCTTTAAAAATAAAAAAATAATTACTTTTGGAGTCACAGAAAAAAGCTGTAAAGCAATATTTGAGATAAATAAATTCACATCTTGCCAAAATTGGAACACGGTTGCATGACAAAGGAAGAGTTTTAGCACTATTTTGACAAAAGGAGCAATTTGTACTAAAGTCTGATCCAAATCTTTTCTTTAAGGTGTTTTTGACAGGGTAAATGTTATTTAAAAAGTTAAATGATATTTCCTTTACCTTATTAGTAAGACAAAACTTGCTGTATTGACCATATATTTTCATGATCAAAAAGACCAATATGATCAATGTTCCAATATGAGACAGCAGGAGCGGTAGAGAAACTGATTTCAAGAAAAAGAGCTCTTGTTTTATAGTTTTTTTATCCTTCTTTATGGCAAAACAAATACTGTTATCCATTTTTTAAATTATGGTTTTACACATACATGACAATATAGCAAATAAAATAATGCCAGGGTGATGAACAGTAAATATTAATAACAGTACAAAAAATAAATAAAAACAAGAGCATAAATAATTCAATATAATTCTTACAATTACAGACAAGCAGGACCTGTTCATTAATCAAAGATTTTAAAACTAGAGCACAAATGGGCCGTTTTAATGGCCTTTAGCACTATGCTGAATAGTACAAAAGTATTTTTTTTTTAGTTCCTTATAAAACAAAGTAAAACAGGATTTTTTGTTAGAAAATGTACACTTATAAACATGAAACTTAATCAACAAAATAAATATGATTGCATTTTCCAAATGCAAAGTACAAACGAGCAATTTATATCAATTTCCTTTTTAAATTTACTGAGTTAATGTTTAACCGGATAGAATTTATGAATTAGTTTTAAAGATATTTCTTTTATTTGTAACAAAAAAATGAGCTAGATTGATTATGGGCAAATTAATCCAAGTTACATCTCTAAATAAGGAATCAATAATAGAATAAATTGCACAGAAAACAAAAGAAAAGTCCATGGGAGTTACAGGGAAGTTAAATTGTAAGTTACAAGAAACTCTTCATAGGATACCCTGGAATGTTAAACAGTTCACAAACTAAAACAAAACCCTTTTCAAACCACCTCTCCAAAAATACTCTTGTGTTTATACAAAATACATATATTTTTTTCCAAATAAAATAACGCTGTGGAGAAAAATAGTGCTCGTAGGTACAACGTTATCCATTGAGATTTAAACTAAACTGCGTCAGTCTGTTTCCCATCATGCATCTCTCCTTCTCCTCCAATATCAGCGTCGCTCTTTCAGCATCGCCGCCATTTCAGCAGGCGAAGGACGAGAGTTGCGACTGAATTTTTTGTGCGGGTTTAGCGACACCTCACGGGACGGAAAAGCGACTGAACACCTACCTTTGTTTTTAACTATAAACGCGTGTTTATAAACCGCGTCTGAGGATCCACGAGCAGTTTAATCTGGAAGGAAGAAAACGCGGACATCTGAGAGCAAAATGTCGACTGAGGCTTCGCCAGAGAAAACAGGCCAAGGGTAATGCGACAACTGCATGTTGTTTTCATGTTTTGCCTTTTAATTGTTTATGTCAATGTTAGGTGTGGAGTGTTGCAGTGTATGATGTACCTATAGTTATTTTTACTTAAGTTGCAGTAAATATACCGACGTTTAATGTCTAATTCCAAACTCGCTTGGTTGATTCATTCATATCCTGCCGAAACAAAGGCGTTGGAATCACGCTGCAGGAAACCAGCATGGGAAACGCCACACACAAATGTGTCTTCTAAGCGAAATAAAGCCTGCAGATGAAACATAATAGTTCACATTGGGTAACAAACACGAGTTGACTCTTTTGTATATAAATATAAAACATTTTCTCAGGGTTTTAGTCTTAATTGTTGGGGAAAACAACTGCTTTTAATGTAATTGTGTATTTGATTTTTCAGTAATACATGCATAATGTAACTTCAAAAAGCACGCAAATAAAAATCAACTAGGGCTGGGCGATTTGCCAAAAAAGATCTCGATACATTTTTCCATATTGAACGATAACGATATATATTTTGATGCAAGTTGTTAATGCTTCCAGAATGAATTGAGTACCTCAACAATGACTGAAGCCACAAAAATGAAAGGGTCCATTAAATGGCATAACATATTTTCGGTGGCCGAAAAAAATCGATACATTTCTAATATCAACATTTTTACATTACAATTGTTGCTTATTTATGCTGTGTGATTGGCTCTTACATCAATATAGAGTACAAAAAAGTCCAGAGTTTATCATTTACAAATTTTATTGCAATTCGATGTCCTATCGTATATCGGCCCTGCCCTGATATCAACAAAAAACAATGAAAATCGAGAAAAAAGCTCAGATTATCAGGAATACCCCAAATAAAACAGATCAGAAGAAAGGTTAAAAACATAGCTCATTTTTTAGATGATAAGAACAGTTACAGTATTTTTAGCTTGATTGGGCACAGGCACTGTTAAAAAAATAATAATCGAAATCTAGAATCCAAACTTTGAATATTTTTTTGTGTGTGTAAAACGTGGGTGAGATGTTCCAGGGGAATTAACGGGATTTATCACAAATCCAATTAAGTAAAATAAATTTTTTTTCTGGTGGCTAAGGTTAATATGATACAATTTCTTGATGGGAAAAAAAGAATGTGTCCTTTAGGTATACCCAAAATCAAAGAAATTTGGTCAAAATCCAGCTGCATGTTAAAGATCTTTTCCATTTTCCCCACCAAAGACCAACAACTTTGCAGTCTGTTAACATTCTGCATAGGCTGGTGTAAGATTCTGACAGTTTGATAACCTTGGATAAAACTATTACGGTTTGATGGTGTTGTGCTCACTGCTCTAAAGTATATTATATTTAAATGTCAGGGTAAAAAAAACTAAAACTTTTCCCTTCTTTTAAACACAATTTTTTTTTTTGAGAAACAAAAAAAATTGGAGCAGTAAACATGTCAGGCTGAATATTGAAAATAAATCATTGACTTCTGTCTTCATTAGTTTCAAAAACACAGCTTTCTTTATAATTTAAAACAACTTCTTTTGATATCTTTTCTGCTGCAGATACTGTTGTCCTAAACAAAACTAAAGAAAAAAATCTTACACATACCTTAGGAGTGGTATAGTAGGAAATTTTGGTGGATTTGAAACCTTGTCTTTTCCAAATGGCGTTATACCTTAAAAACGGTTATCGTCCCATACCCAATTAACAATTGCTTTTAAAAAAACAAAACAAAAGCATAGCATATACAGCTGTTCATTTGCAAACTATCTATTTTGTACATTTTTACTTCTCTTACATAATGCATTTTTATTAAATTGCTTAAGTTGAAAACTGAAAAAAGGCTTTATTAGATATTTATTCTATAGTTCACTTCATTGAAACAACATCAAGTGTTTACACAGTACTTAGACTATTTAAATGAGTAAAGAAAAATCTGCAATCAACTCAAACCTGCTTGCATAATGTAGTTTTGTGTCATTCAGGATAGAATTTGTTTCTTTCTGGGTGCAAAAAGCATTAATTTGCATGTTCTTTCCATACAGAAATGCAGTGAACGGCAAGTCCAACCATGAATCGAGAAAGGAAAGGCCCCCGAAGCGTGGTGGTGGGGGACGGTTCGAACCCTATTCGAACCCCAACAAGAGATACAGCGTGTTTGTCAGCAACATTCCCTATGATGTTAAATGGCAAACGCTGAAAGATCTCATGAAGGAAAAAGGTACGCTTTTGTGCTGCATGGTTGTATCTCTCAGGACCCTTTTAGTTTTGAAGGTGGCCACCTTACACAGTTGCTTTAGGTCAGAGGACAAACATCCCATCATGGGGAAGTGGTCTCGGAGAAAGGCTGTTCTAATAGTGTCTTGAGGGGGAAAGGCTGTTGTTGAAACCGTCTAATTAAGTTTGCTAATGTGGGTGGATGGAACTTTAAAATTCTGTGTGCATTTGCACATGCATTAAGAACTTGAGATTAATCCATTCATATGAATCTGATTCCTGTAATCGGTCTCTACGGCTTTGGAGAAAGTGTGTAGTTTATTTACTATAACCTGTTGGTTAGTATTTCAGTAACAACCCATGAGTGGTCACATTTTTCCCAATCCTTGAGTTAGCACCCCCTCCATGCCTAATGATTTGTACGCATGGGGAATTTCATGTGGAAACTGTTGCTTGTAGAATTAAATTGCATTTTCTTTTTTTAGGTTTGCCAGAGTGAATGTTGTTGCAGCAGATCTTCATTATTGTGCCCATTATTATAAAAAAATAATTAAAAATGGATGTGATTGATTTCTGGGGGTACAGGTCTACAGAGTAAAGCAGCTTCTTAAGCTGGTCCTTGTTTTTATTTCATGGACAGACGTTCTTGCTGGAGAAGGTGGTTCTTCGAGGCAGTTTCTTACAAACAGACTAGACCTTGTTTGGGTTTGCACAGTCTCATCGGAGATCTAATTCTATTCTTGAGTGTTTATCAATCGGGACTTGTTGGAGCTGGTTTGGCTAATCGATTAAAATTTAGAGTCTCGATGCTAATAATTGTTTAGTTGGGAAGCCACGTTTGTTCCAGGTGGATGAGGTTTTAGTTTCTGTAATTTTAAACTATTATTTTGTAATCTAGGTAGATTTATTTATTTTTTTTATTTTTATCTAATAATTTTTTTGACTTAACGTCATTGCTTGTGTGTCGATTGTATCAGAGGGAGCTGAAGTCATGTTAACCTTACTACAAAAGGTTAGTTGACGTCCAACAAAGGCCGCAGTTGGCAATCCAATCAAATTCTGATGGCTCGGGAGGTTAAATCCTTTTGGTCTGTTTTGGATGTTGAGGTTCCCAGCAAGGACAGCTTAAGAAGTTTTCTTTAAGACCATTTACAGCTTGCTTCTTGTAGACCTGTACCAGAATTTGTGCTCTTGAGGTGCTGGGGGAGGAGGCTCTGGACTTGCAGGCCGAGCTCACTCTCACCGTCCCCCCGTTTGTGTCTGCTCTAAACCCCAATTGTTCTCTCGGCTTCTCTCCCCTTTGGTGTGTGTCGTCTGGAATCTGATTTGTAGTGGGTGAGGTAACGTACGTGGAACACTTAATGGACGGAGAAGGCAAATCAAGGGTAAGTGCAAGAGACGAACATCCATTTGTCCGCTTGAGTTCATACATATACTCTTAGATTTTAATGTGGGATGTTCAGGACTGGGTTGAGAGTTCAAAAATGTGTCGTCTTGAGTGGCATTTGAACATAAATGGACGCCGACTGCAGTTCTGAGTGGAACCGCAGGGATCGTTTCCCATCCCAGTTATATAGTAACTCTGGTTTTTGTGTGTTTAGAGGTAGCTTTTCTTTTTTTTGCACTTTGAGTCTCATTTTGGACTTCAGGTGGTGTTCAGTAACTAAAGGATAACATTGGCGTCAATGAATTGTTGAGTGGGTAAACAACAGAAATGGAGCTTGTGTAATTGGAACTGAAGGCCGGTTGTGTAGTCTGATCGTCAATAATTCCTGTGAGCCTTTTTGTTGTAAATATGTACTAAATGTAACCATTTTGTGAACACCACTGACAAGTATTATGAATATTTTTTTCTCAATTTGTTGTTCCTGAATTGTTTAAAGAGATCCTGAGTCAATTTTCAATGGTTACTTGTGGCTTTTGTCTAATTGTCTCTTTTGTTCCTGGTATGTTTGTACGATCGTCTTGACCGATGTGCTGACTGAAAAAAAAAGGGTTGTGCGTAAGTATCTTTCATAATATCTCATTTATTACTTTTCTGCTTTTGTGCAACTCTTACTGACATTTGTCTTGGTTTTTAAGGGTGGTTGAGTTCAGAACTGAAGAGCTCATGAAAAAGGCTGTTGAAAAGGTCAACAAACATGTCATGAATGGCCGTCCTCTCAAGGTTAAGGAGGTGAGTGCATTTTAACTATAAAGAAAAAAAAATGATTTCAAGTGAGATTTCAGTCTATTTCTTATTTAGTTTTAGATTTATTTCAACATAGCTTAAGAACTAAACTTAAAAGCATAAATCTTTGATTGTAATATCAGGATAATTAATATTTTAGCACTTGTGTATCAATGTAATAACCATGTGTCTTTACTAATGGCCCGTGTCCACTGAGTGATACAGTATGGGTCACCTTTATCAGGCTTGCGTTTTCATTGCTGAAAGGGTACCAGTGGTATTGTAACGTCTGCAATTATTTTAAATAAATAAATAAATGCTGCATGTATGAACATGTATAAGACCCTTATACTCTCCAATATGTTACCAATTGCAAGAATTAAATCATTATACATTTAGTCATTATTTGGATTCAAAAACATGTAAACTATAGCCCAAAGTAACCTCTCATCTGTATCTTTAATCTCCACCAGCGCATGTAAACTCTTGTTAGAAAGTAATGCTGTCATCCCGAGTTCATAATAGTCCAAAAGGTGAAGAAAATAGTTAAACATAACAGTAACTCCTTCGATTTTTGGGTTTCTCCTTTGTTTTTTTCATGTGTATTTCTCACATTTGTTAGTTTCTGAAAGGACGAAGTCAGAAGTACTTCAATAATCATGCCCACGTTATTATCAGCTCAAGTTTTTTCAAATATAAAAGCAAAAGTGAAACTGCTTGCGCTTTAGACGGCCTTCTAAGCTTTTTGGTGTATTTTGTTGGTGGAAACGGCCATAAAAGCATACCGTACCACTCAGTGGAAACGGCCCCAAAAAAAGTATATGCTTAAATGAATATTTATTTAAGACATTAAGGAATATATATACTCGTGTGATAGTTTTTATAACTTGTATGATTTTACGATAGTCGTGATGTTTTCAGAAACTTGCTCTTAAACCAGTGTACAAATTAAACGCAGAAAGGGTTGTCTCTATTTTTACATTTGTAAACATTTAAACATGTAAACATTGTAACATTTGACAGTTCATGTATTAAACCATAGCTCATGTGACCACAGTCAGTAAATGCTTCTCTTGTGCTGCTCTCAGGATCCAGATGGAGTGATTTCTCAGCGTGAAGCTAACCGGGGTCATGGTGGTGGCGGAGGTGGCGGTGGACCCCCAGGCATGGGAGGAGGCATGGGCGGTGGCATGGGAGGAGGCATGGGTGGTGGCATGGGAGGAGGCATGGGTGGTGGCATGGGCGGAGGCATGGGTGGAGGAATGGGCGGAGGCATGGGTGGAGGAATGGGCGGAGGAATGGGGATGGGCCCAGGACCTGGTTCTTCTTCAATGGTCAACATCCCTCCCAGTCTCATGAACAACCCTAACATTCCCAACGAGGTCATCCACGGCCTCCAAGCTGGAAAAATTGGAAGCACCATTTTTGTGGCTAATGTAAGATTTTTAACCCTTTGTGGACCATATGAAGATTCTGAAAATGTGCCCGCTGAGTATTGATGTGGCTTTTTTTTTTTTTTTTTTTTTTTTTTGCACAGTTGGACTACAAAGTGGGATGGAAGAAACTGAAAGAGGTGTTCGGGATGGCCGGTATGGTCGTGCGTGCTGATATCCTGGAGGATAAAGATGGGAAAAGCAGAGGCATGGGAACGGTCACATTTGACATGCCTATTGAGGCTGTTCAGGCAGTCTGTATCCTTCATGATAGTTTGTGCTATTGGTTTAAATGAAGTTATGCTATATAAATGTACACAATGGATGAAAATTGTTCCTTAATTTGTATTAGCCATGTTTAATGGTCAGCTCCTCTTCAACCGGGTCATGCATGTCAAACTGGTAAGTAAACGAGCTGATTTAGTGATTTATGTTTGCTAAACTCTTCCAAATCCCCCTTCAAATCGGTCATTGTCTTTTTAGGATGAGAAATCCCTTCCAAAAGGAGACTTTGCACCCCCAGAGCGTGCTCCAGCACTTCCTCGTAAGTGCTAACTATATTTGCTGCCTTCACATTTAGCAATTTTCATTGCAATTCTTCTCTAAACCAGTTTCCACAATCTCCTCCAGGTGGTTTGAGCGGTGTTGGTCTTGGTCTGGGACCCGGCGGTCAACCCATTGATGCTACGCAGCTCAATCGTGGCGGGATGGGCAATATGGGGCCAGGAGGTAAACGCATGTCTCCTGTTGAATTGTATGCATTGTTTCTGCATGTTCTCCCGCACTGACCATCATCCCCCTCTCCCTTCATCAATTCATTTTCCCCATAGGAATGGATGGAATGGGCTATGGTGGCATGGGTAGAATGGGAGGTATGTGTTTTAATGGGACATCTCAAGCCCTTTTTTCCCTCCCTCCTTCCCCTCGGGGCATGTTTTTATCGCATATCAGTAGGGTTTACTGAATTTGATTTGCATGCTGTATTTTGAAGGTTTTTAGTTTGATAGAAAAGGCAATGCCCAAGCTGTCTTGATCTATACATTTTCTTCTAAAGAGGTGCAGGATTTTAAATTATTATTATTATTATTATTATTCCTACTTCTGTTGCATTCATAGTAAGTGTTTGTCACAATAGGCATTGTTTCAGATTATTTTTTAAGGAGGTTACATGGCCATGTTTGAAGGTTGTGTGCAAAACAGCATCTGCAGTCTTATCAGTCAATCTCTGATATTACTGAAACAAAAAACTTGCCCATCTTTGTCGGGATGTTTTGCAGTATCTTAGACATGGCTTGTCCAATAAAACACCAAATAAAAGAGAAATGCATCCCAAAACACTGGCGTTGCTAATTCACTTAAGACTCTCTACATCTAACTTATTATGCCAAAATCATATTTTGACAAATAGTCGTGACAATGTAAATTTGGTGTGATCTGAATTGTGATTTGTTTAATTAATAATGGTATTTCATTTTATATTGAGGCTTTTTATCCCCAACAATTTTTTTTTAATTTTTTTACACTACTTATCCACTGCATTAAAGATTTTTTTGTGAGTTTTAATTTGGTGCATAATTTATCTATGACTTCAGGCATGGACAATTTTGGAGGCGGCGGCGGTGGTGGTGGCGGCATGAACAACATGGATCGTTTCGGACCTTCTGGAATGGGACGAATGAATGGTATGAGTTTTATTTTTATTATATGCATGTATGAAATCAGTTTATTTTTTGTCTTTGTCTAATTGTTCTAGTTGAAGTGAGAGTAAAGCTTTATTTTCTTTTGACTTCAGATATGGATCGTGGAATGGGTGGTGGCTTTGATCGAGATTTCAGTGGTCGTAATGACATGGGAATGTCCCGCAGCAACTTTGGAGACTCTTTTGATCGAGGAATGGGTCAGTAACATTGTACAGAATTGTGTAAAGTACATGAAAATGTGCAATATGTAAACCCATTTTTTAAAATCTTCCAATTCCCAGGAAACTCCATGGGTATGGATCGCATGAATTCTGGCATGGATCGGCTTAGTGGTGGAATAGACCGTATGGGAGGAGGAGGAGGAGGTGGAGGAATGGACCGCATGGGAGGGGGAGGAGGAGGTGGAGGAATGGACCGCATGTCTGATCTGGACCGCATGGGTTCTAGCTTTGATAGAATGGGGTCAGGGCTTGACCGTCTCGGCCCCAGCATGGATCGTATGGGTTCAGGCCTGGACCGCATGAGCACTAGCGTGGACCGTATGGGTCCTGGTGGCTTTGACCGCTTGGGCTCGTCCAGCATGGATCGTATGAGCGGTGGAATGGACTTTGCTTCTCCCATGGGCATGGACCGGATGAACACAGGTCTCGATCGAATGGGCTCAAACTTTGACCGCATGGGCTCTGGTGGCATGGACCGTTTCTCTTCGGGTCTGGACCGCATGGGCTCCAGCATGGATCGAATGGGATCTGGTGGCATCGGTGGCCAGTTTGACAGGCCCGGAGACATGGACCGTGGTAACTTTGGTTCTCCATTCGGCGGGTCTGGGCAAGGAGGAGGACCAGGGTCTGGTGGAGCCAATGCCAGGAAGGGCTGCCAGATTTTTGTCAGAAATGTAAGCAGACAGTATTCTTATTATTGGGTAATACTGTAGGGAAGGATTAAACCAAGAACAATGGGATTAATATTGTTGTGTACATGCACTTGCATATTTATTAAATAACACCACACTATGATGAGCAAGTTTAAAACTGAAACTGGTGGGCAATAGCAGACAGTCGTCAACATTTAAAGTAGGCTTGTCATGATACTGGAATTTGGTACCAATCAATACTGAAGTTTAAAAACGGCCATTTCCCGCTAGCATTTGAGCGCTGTTGAGCTCATAGGAAACGGTTGTGATTGGCTGTGAAGGTCATCAGTTCACCAAACTCACCGCTGTTTACTGAGTGGAACCACAGATACAAGGACGCTGGAGCAATTTAAAGTCATGATTCATCAGCTTGTAGACAAACCAGATGATTGATGTGACTTTAAAACACTTCAGTGTTCCTGTATCTGTGGTTCCACTCAGTAAACAGCGGTGAGTTTGGTAAACTGATGATTTTCACAGCCAATCACAGTCATTTTTGTCGAGCATGTGAGCACAATAGCCAATCCGCTGAGTGCGGTCGAATTTTAGCGGGAAATGGACGGTTTAGAATTTTGTTATCTATTGGTACTGATTTCCAGTATCTTGACAACACTAATATGAAGTGGATAAACGTGTTTTTCAAAATCGTCCTAAAACAATGAGTGGTGTTTACTAGTTGTAGGACAACTTTGATGGTCATTATTTTTTAGATACACGTCAAATGTTGAATACTGTAGTCAAAGTTGTATTCTGTTTTCATTTAATTAACTGTTAACTGCATTTCACAATTGAGACTTAACAAATTTATACCTCTTGCATCAATTGTAAACTGATCCTGCTTCTATGAAGTTGATGTATTAAGTTAAATTTCTTGCCTAAAGTCAATAAGAAAATCTTCAGAACTCTTCAAACTCATGATGATAATTGACTGGTGAGATTAAACAAGTTCATTTTATGCAGGATTTGATTAGAAAGTGAAAACCGTCACTATTTTGTGGCCGCCCACACAGCCTGTTGCATCATCAGTCAGGAAACGATGTTTCTGTCCACTCTTTAATAATGAATTCATTTGTTTTTCCAGCTGCCCTTTGACTTCACCTGGAAGATGTTGAAGGACACTTTTAATTCCTGTGGTGAGATGTCTTTCCAGTCCTACTAAACCCAGACTTCTATTCTGTCAACATTTGTAATGTATTTTCTGTGTGTTTTTCCGTCCAGGCATGGTTCAGTATGCAGATATAAAGATGGAGAACGGGAAGTCTAAGGGCTGTGGTGTGGTGCGCTTTGACAATCCTGAGACCGCTGAGCGAGCCTGTCGCACCATGAACGGCTACCGGCTCAACGGCAGAGAGATTGACGTCAGGATTGACAGAAATGCGTAATCCTACATTCTTTGCCTTCCATATTCGATTCCCTCCACCCCATACACTATGCTTTCCAGGTTATTTGTCAGTTACATATTTGTGCCAAATGGTACATTTTTAGGTTTATGACTTTTTAGAGACCAAATTTTTTTTTTTTGCCCACTTTTTATTGTGATGCTTTCCAACAAATTGCCTTTGTTAAAGGTTTGCTAATAAATCTGTGTTGAGAACAGAAGCACTCTGTGTTGTGTGGTTCTCTTCAGATCACTAGACCCGGATATCTCATCACTTTAAAAACAAAAGCCAAGTGAATCAAGTTGTTTATTTGAAGGTTCTGAACAAAATGTACACACATCAGTCCATTGGTGGTGGTCTTCTTCATAGAGGTAACTGTCTATGCTGTACATCAATGCAAATACTCACATTTTGCCATGCTCTTTTGCTATCGAAGGGGGGCACACAGCTTGTTTTTCTTTTGACCACACACATACACACAAAACAGCTCAATTTTTGGAAGAGCAAGCGATTGATACAATTGTATGTCTGAGACGGTACAGACTTTACCATCCCAACTGAAGTTTACACGATACAAAAAAAAAAAAACCAGCTGGAAGAATGGGTGGGTTTCTGCAAGCCACTCGTGCGAAATAAACCCTCGAAAAACATTTAAAATATAATTTATATGTATTTAAATATCTATATACAAATTCTCTAAGACACTATCATAGGGTGGGAGAAAGAGAGACTGAGTTGGTGAGTATTTTTCTAACTGTAGGTTGGCAAGAATATAAGGCAACTTAAATATGCGTGTGCTACACTTTACAGATATATTGCTGTAGTAGTCGCTTCAGATACGACAGCAATATCAAATAGCAACTGGCCACTGCACGTTATAAGAATCCGTGTCGCACATTTTCACACTCGCAACCACAAACACACACGCACAGCCTATACATGTTGATATACAACTGACCTTCAATATTTCTGTGGTGAAATGATTGCGATATTTGGCCTCCAACACAAGTTTGGTCCCGTCTTCCGATTTAACATGTCTCTGTAATTAGGTTCTGATGATATTAATGGATTTAGGTGCGTTATAAATAACTTATTTGGACAATGGAATGTATATAAAAACAAAACGGGTAAACATATATATATTTTAAAACTATTTCAATCCATTGTGGATCCTAATTTCTAAATTAAAACGTGGAAAAATGGACTTTGGTTGTTGGTGAAAATCACACAATATACTTGTTGCACTTTCACCAAACTCAAACACTGCACACACTATTGCTGGTTCTTTTTCTTTCTTTCTGATGAACCAATAAAAACAAACCAAATTGTACAGGATTATATATATATATAGGTTTACATTTCACAATCCACTTTGTATTCTCTCAATTTCAACAAATTATTTCCTTTCATTTGAGTTAGTATTTCACCTTTTTCTTCAGAATTCTGAGTTTAACTCTGTTCATACAGTCCAGACACACAGCTCCCAATTCTTAGGAAAATTTGAAAAAGCCAAAATTGCAAGACTTTTTATTTTTGGCAATTCTGTTTGTATCAGATTTTTTTTTTTCTATAAACGGTTTATATTCCACATATTGTGCAATATTGCATCTTTTAATCGTTTTCTCAGACCTGTGATACAAACTCGTAAAAGCAAAATTTCTGAGCTAAAATTGTGAGATACAAAGTTGCAAAACTTATACCAATAAGAATTGTGACCATTTCTCGCAATTGCATTTGATTTTTTTTTTAAATAAAAAAAAAAAGATACTGAATCGGAATTGCGACTACTCATAATTGCAGATTTACATTTCATGTTGCAGTTTTAAAAAGGAAAAAATAGAAATCGACTTGAAATGTTTACAAGCTAAATATGGGAAATATAAAATTACAATTCTGAGGAAAAAAAGCCAATTTTTGGAAAACAAACAAAAAAAAAATCTATTTTTAGTGTCTCTCACTTATCTTTACAGTTCATTGATCAGAATTCTGTTTCTATCTACTTTTTCTATGAACTCTGAGTTCATCCTTCACAATTTTAAATAGTTTACCATAAACTGAGATAACTCCAGACCAGTCAGAATTGTTTCTTGTAATTTAGAGTTGACTTTCTCACAACTTGAAAATGAAATTGAACATGATGAAACATGAACATGAAATTGGATGTTTGTAAGTTGAAATCGCGAGATTCAAATTTGCAAAAGGAATTGCAACTATTTCTCTCCTCTGTGAGTTTACAGGGGTTTTCCCCAATTTGTACATTTTTATGAAAAATGCTAAACTTTTTACAAAACAGTGACAAATAATACAGTCAAACTTGTTTATTCCCAATTCCAAATATAATGCTTCTGCAAAACTGAATTTGCGAGAAATAGTCAGAATTCTGAGAGACACTTTTTTCAAACAAGCTTCCATAAAATCCCTCCAAAACATATTAAATTAGCAAAAACTGCAACCTATTCATATGAACCGTCCGCCCATTTGCATCAGTGCGAATGAATTTACAATTTTTTTCAACAATTTCGTAATGATGCCAATAACCAAACTAAAATAAATACAAATACATTTATTTTGTCAACAAAACTCTCAGCCTACCTCCAAAATAAAAAAAATAAAAAAAATGCCAATGAGGAGAGGCTTGAGTCCCAGAACTTACTTGGATGAACACATTTCACAGTACTTAATAAAATAAAAGAACAGAACTTTTAACACAATCAAACAAAAACTTTCATTATTACTTTTAAATACCTCTATACAATGGCATTACCACTCGCTTGGTTCTGTTTGTGGAATAGATGACAGGACGATGAAGATGAAGCAGTTGCGGAAACATCTGACAGCAGCGTCCATCCGACATGATTCATCTGAAGAGTCCAAACCTTTAGCTGCCCTTCTCTCCTGAGGTCTGATTACTGTCGAGACATGGTAAAAAGGGTTGCTACCATCAACATCAAGGACTGTGAACTGAAGACGATCAATGACACAATGCACACTTACTGTTTCACTTTCCCCTTCATCCTCGGGCAGGGTTTTAGGCCCTGAGCTGAAATGCAGAGGAGAATAAACCCAGCTTTTGTCTTCTGGAGGCTGCAGTTATACCAGCAGTACAGCAGAGGGAGCCAGAGAGGAGGAAAGACAGGAAAACAAGAGCGGCAGAGAGGAATATAAGTGTCACCGATTTGAACATTTCAAGGTGTCGGGAAAATGGAAATGGGTTTTGAAGTACACGTTATTTGAAAGCTAAACTACTAAAACATCTTTATTTTAACTATATAAAAAAACCAATGTAAAAGCCTTCAGTCTATAGTCACCTTCACATACTAGAACGACTACATCTGTGCACAGATTATTGGTGTTTATTTACGAAGTGAAGTCGCCATCTACTGGCCTGGGATACGGAATAGAGTGCAATTAGTTTATTGCGTGTAAAAAAATTCAAACATTTAAAAGCGAAATTTGCATGTGCACCACTGCCATGTAAACAAAACCTTTAAAAACACAGTGGCTAGAGATGGACATTAGTTAACATTTACTGCGAATAATAATTAATATATCGTCACCTTGGAATGATAAGGTTCTATCTGTTTACTGAATGATTTTGAGATATTGAGCTTTAAAGCTTTTGCATTCCGTATAACCAACTTATAAAAAAAATGCTATAATGTAAATAAGTTGTCATGACATAAGAATATGTCAATAACTCAATTTTGTCAGAAATGTCAGACAGAACCTTATCATTCTAAGGTGATGATATGTATTAAATGTATGTTTCATTTTTGATGGCAATTCATTCATTCATTTTCTTGTCGGCTTAGTCCCTTAATTAATCTGGGGTCGCCACAGCGGAATGAACCGCCAACTTATCCAGCAAATTTTTACGCAGCGGATGCCCTTCCAGCTGCAACCCATCTCTGGGAAACATCCACACATACACACACTCATACACTACGGACAATTTAGCATACCCAATTCACCTGTACCGCATGTCTTTGGACTGTGGGGGAAACCGAAATACCCGGAGGAAACCAGGGAGAACATGCAAACTCCACACAGAAACGCCAACTGAGCCGAGGATCGAACCAGCGACCTTCTTGCTGTGAGGCGAACATGCTACCCACTGCGCCACTGCGTCGCCTTGATGGCAATTATTTTTTGCAAATGTGAATCTGGATTTTCATAGCAAAATGAATGACTTCTGTACTTAAAACAGTATTCAGCTTTAAAAGTGAAGAAAATAAAATGATAGCAAATCATCATTTGTTTTAGTCTTTGTAAATGTTTGTTTATACATAAACCTTTCACAAGTAAATCTATTTACTTCGCGATGCCAGTTTTACGCCTGGTGTTTGACCTGTACGACACCTTGGAGTCTGTAATTCTGCTGCCATTGGCCAGATCTAGTGGTGGGTAAAGCGAGGCTTCATGAAACACTGAAACAGTCGAAGCAAATGTGTCAAAGCTTAAAAAGGTTTCGAAACCCTGCAGTGACACCTATGGTCATTTTTTTTTTTGTATTGACCTGGAACAGCTTCAGCAAAGAACAGTTGAACAAACTGAGGTATGAAACCCCACTTTGTAGGATTGACCGTTTAAGTGACCGAGTGGAGTGGTTAGGGTTCCTGACAACCATGCGGGGAAAGTGAGTTCGAATTCAGGCTCGTACAGTTTTTTTAAAATGCTTTAATGTCAATTTGAAATGTTTTGTTCTTGTATCGTTTTGTTTCAACATTGGTCTGACATACGAATAAACACTTTGTGAATAAATATGTCTTGTTTTGGTCATAAAACAGGGTTGTTGCTAGATCAGATACAGTTGTGGCCAGAAGTTAACAAGAATTATTTATATTATTAGTTAAATTTCCCATTGTATTTTATTAATTTCTACCCAAAACCCTAAACCCAACCATTACAGTACTGTAAAAATATGAATTATTGTTTTAAAGTGTTACAAAAATGATGCTAAATTGATGGTGTATCAGCAGCTGTATCCTACCTAGACTACACCATAAAACAGAAACATGAATAAAATACATAAAGTCATGATTCTGGAGTCGGGATTCGAACCCAAAAATCATTTGAAGCACAGTAACAACATGCACACGGACAGTCCACTAGGCCACATGTAACAGGTGTGTTTTCTGACCCGGTCAGTCAAACGCAGATTAACCACGTCTCGAAACGTTTCTGAACTGATCGATGCTTTGAATCGCTATAGTCACATGACCAGGTGTTACGAAACCCTTTAGTCACGTGACCTGGGTGTTTCGGATCATGCTTCGTTGCAGTGTTTCGAAACACTTGCGCTTCAGGATCTCGACACTATCGAAACGTCAGTTTCACGTCAGCCATCCCTAGCCAGATCAAGCCGGTCCTCTTCAAGTCAGTCTTTGCTATCACTCCCGCAACAAAAACAAGGACTGGACATGACGCAGCACAGTGACGACATTAAATACGAGCAGACACTTAAAAGTATTCATTTAACACATTTGTGTCCAATAATAGGTTTTATTTCCATATTAGTGACCGTAAAAGAACCGTTCTTTTTAACTGGATCTTCTAAGTGAAGTAGTTTCACCAAATGAAATGAATCATTTGAAACAATCTGCGTCTCTATAAGCACTCTTATCCACAAAGACTTAGTTTTTTTACATGCATGAGTCCTCTGACTCGAAATGAACAAATTCCAGAGTTATTCAGTTATTAGAACAGTACATAAGAGATTGGATTTGAGAATTCAGGGGAACTCATAATAATGTGCATGTGTGATTAAGTGAACCGAACACAAACAATACATGACAAGTGACAGAACTAAACTTGAACAGCTGCAGCGCAAGTAAACTGAGGGCTTAAATGAGAGGATCTGGCGAAAAAACGTATGTTTATTTCATAACAGAGGGTCATAATGACATTTAAATAAGTGAATCATGTTTTAGTTGGGTTTCTTACTTTTAAGAAACTTTTCAGATCATGCTGATGTTTTAACTGACTGAAGTTATGATTGCTGACTACATATTTTTGATATGTTGAGTCTTAACATGAGAGGATTGTCACGAAAGATCCGGTTCACGGAAAAGATCTGAACTTTCCATCACTACTGTGCATCTAACCCCAGAAGCAGCCTTGCACCTTGAACGGTACTTAAGCCTGCTATCTTGTGGGCTGTTGTATTTGAGTTTGAGGATGAGTAGATGGTAGTGTTTTCTGTGTCCTCTAAATACAGGTTTCAAAAATGAATGTTTGGGTGAGTTATTATACACTATTCTGATGATTTTGTATCTTGCACCTAAAACTAATACTGAAACTAATAAAAACTAAACAAAAACTAAGCAATCTCAAAACATAGAAACTAGTTAAAACTAGTAAATCTGCCTAACTGAATTTGAAAACAAAAATCAAAACGAAAAACAAAAAACCTAAAACTAATGAAAAATCCAAAACTATTATAACCTTAATGTACAGTTGAAGTCAGAATAGCCCGCCCTTTGATTTTTTAAATTATGTTTACCAAAGCAGGGAAATGTTCACAGTATGTCTGATAATATTTTTTCTTCTGGAGAAAGTCTTATTTATTTTATTTTGCCTAGAATAAAAGCAGTTTTTAATTTTTTAAAAAACATTTTAAGGTCAAAATTATTAGCCCCTTTAAGCTATATCATTAAGCTATAAGCCATCGTTATACAATAACTTGCCTAATTCCCCTAACCTGCATAGTTAACCTAATTAACCTAATTAAGCCTTTAAACATCACTAAGAAGTGTCTTGAAAAATATCTAGCCAGATTGTATTTACTGTCACCATGACAAAGATAAAATAAATCAGTTATTAGAAATAAGTTATTAAAACTATTATGTGTAGAAATGTGTTGGAAAAAAAATCTGCTCTCCATTAAGCGGAAATTGGAAAAAAAAAAAATAAACATGGGGGCTAAGAATTTTGACTTCAACTGTATAGCAAGGCTAGAGTGTATATATTAGCTGTAATGTACATTGTAGAAAGCATTCTGGAAATAAATATGAATTGAATTTGATAAATAATATTCATTAACCAGCTTTATTATGTTCAAAATTGTATGACTCTGGTCATGTTACATGCAGTTTTTTTTTGCAAATTTTATTGTGAAATTTCATAGCAAAAATCATTCATATAATACCTTTTTTAATCAGTGAATGAAATTTTTCTTTCTGAAATCTTCTAATCTGTATTTGAACCACTTGACAATAGGAAAGGATACTAAAAATGTTATAAAAGCTTATTTTGTAGCTATTTTCTTTTAATTTCATAATCTAATTTAATGGAGAGCTAGTTTCATTTTGTTTTGCCTGTTTATGATTTTATTTGATTATTTATACTGTGAAAAGGACTAAAGTGTCAGCTAAAAATCTTTAATATTCTACTGAAGAATAACTTAATTTGTCATTAAACTATTCCTATAAAAGCACAACACCAAAAAAATGAATAAAAACCAACGTGTTCAGTTGTAGAGAGACAGGGAATTTCAGAAACTAGCTTTAATTCTAAAACTACTTCTAAATGTCGTTTCCGCAAAACATAACAAAAAACTTACAATATGCCTTCTTCTGTGTGTGGCGGGCGGACAAACATGGACGCTGCCATCACAGAACTTAGATGACGCAGAGAAAAAAAAGAGATGGACAGACAGACAGTGAAAGATGGCAGAAGAGTAATGAAGGAGATGAAGGGCTGTTAGCGGTGGAGAAATGAAAACACTGACAGCTCCATTAATAAGAGGAGAGCAGCTGGTGCAGAGTGTTAATGAGGAATAATTCAACAGTCGATAGGCCTCTTTTCAGCACACGGCCGAGTTAAACACCTCAATGTGTCTGAAAAAATTATAGTGATCCACATTCCTCCAATATTCTTGGCTATTATTGGAGATATCCCTGCGAATGCACACTCACGTCTGTGTGTTTTGTCATTCATGTTGGTGTTATTCAAAGTAAAAAAAGCACATGAAAAGTGATTGATTGTTTTTATATACTCAGTAACTTTAATGTTGTACAAAGCTCAGCTGATTGGTGAGGTTTTTGATGTGCATTGTGATTGGCCAAAATTTTCAAGTGCATGTCAAAAATGTAACATTTTCAGCTTCCAAATTTTCCATTTAACGTTTCACATTTTCCATTTAACGTTTCAAATTTTTTCATTTAATGTTTAACATTTTCCGTTTAATGTTTTAAATGTTCTATTTAGTGTTTCAAATGACGTTCAATTTAACGTTGAAAAAGCATGTTGTGTTTAATGTTCTAAATGTTGAACTGAAAGATATGTTCAGTATAATGTTTCAAATTAGTTTACAATGACACATTATAATTAATTTCAATGATCATTCAGATACAAATGTTGTCTTTATTGTTACAAATGCTGTTTATTAAACAATTGGATTACTGTTACAAATGTGTTTATTGTAACAAATGGTGTTTATTGTTATAAATGTGTTTATTATTTATTAGAAATGGTGTTTATTGTTACAAATGTGTTTATTATTTTTTATTAATGTTGTTTATTGTAACAAATGGTGTTTATTGTTATAAATGCATTTATTATTTATTAGAAATGGTGTTTATTGTTACAAATTTTTATTGTTACAAATGTGATTATTATTATTATAAATGGTCTTTAC